>NC_022012.1:81283782-81284451 GCF_000317375.1 Microtus ochrogaster | reverse complement strand
AACATGTAACAACCAAAATTAACTCAGAATCTAACAAGGAAGAGAAAAAAAGCTAGCTCTATGGTCATTATTGTTAGATACACACACACACATGAAATGCGACCTGAGTTCATCTGGCCACCAATTTTAGAGGGAGTGGGGGAGGCCACGGGAGAGATTTGAGGAACACAGGAGGGGCTGGAGGAAAAGAGGGAAGGGAAGGAAAGTGATTTAATTTTTAACTAAAATTTTAGAAAAAAACCTTAGCTCTTAGCCAGGTATGGTGATATCACCTATAATTTAGCAACTGAGACACTGATGCAGAGGGCCATGAGTCTGAGGCCATCTGAGCTACACAGCAAAACTCCATTTAAAAGAAAAGGGCTTAGTTCAAGTAGACTGTGGATGTGGTTCAGTGGCAGAGTGCTTGCTTAGCTTAGTAAAAGGTCCTGAGAGTGATGCGCAGCTACACCAGAAAAACAAAACAAAAAAAGAAAAGAAAAAACACCTGTCATTTTTCCCCCGAGAATGTGGAAGTTTTGTTTTCTTAATTTTTATGTGTATGGATTTTTTTTTTGCCTGTATGTAAATCTGTACATCATGTGTGTCTATACCCTCAGGAGGCCAGAAGATGGTGTGGATGTGTGGAATTAAAGTTCAGAAGAGCTGTAGTTTGAATGAGTACGCCGC
>NC_022012.1:81278603-81283377 GCF_000317375.1 Microtus ochrogaster | reverse complement strand
TGTAGACCAGGCTGGTCTCGAACTCACAGAGATCCGCCTGCCTCTGCCTCCCGAGTGCTGGGATTAAAGGCGTGCGCCACCACCGCCCGGCCTAACTAGAACAGTTGTGAACTGCCCTGTGGATGCTAGAAATTGAATATAGGTCCTCTGGAAGAACACTGGTGCTCTTAACTGCTGAGCCATCTCTCCAGTCACTGTTTTTCTTTGTGAGGGTATGTACTTGTTAGTGTGGGTATGTGTGCATGTGGGAGCCAGAGATTGTCTTTAGGTATCTTTCCACCTTTTATTTTTTGAGACAGGGTCTCCCTCTGAACCTAAAGATTTGATTTACCTGGGGTTGCTGGTTGTTGTCTTAACTATCCAAGTGCTGAGGTCAAAGGTACATACCACAGCTGGGTCCCTTATGTAGGTACTAGGGAGATGAGCTCGGCTCCTCACGCCTGCATAGAAGGGACACACCTATAGAGTCACCTCCGGAGCCTTGTTTGGGTTTAGTTCTCTGAAACAGGGTCTCACAGTAGACCACACTGGCCTCAAACTTTTGGCAGATCCTCAAGTCTCTGCATTCCACCTGCTAGGACTACAGATGTTAGCTACTACGCCCAGCTCAAATAATAGAGGGTGTTCTATCTTTATTTTCATTTGGGATTTGAGGTTGTGTGAGGTCCTTATACAAGTAACTGACACTGAGCTACCCCTTAGATCCTGGCTGAGATTTCTGGTAAGTTACTCTTTAACTTCTCTGACTCTACTTACATTCCTTCATCCTTTTTAGAGAAGACAAGTGAGTATGAATCACCAGGCAGTGGTGGCGCAGACCTTAAATCTCAGCACTCAGGAGGTAGAGAGAGAGAGGATCTCTGTGAGTTCAAGGCCAGCCTAGTCTACGCGTGAGTTCCAAGAGAGGTTTCAAAGCTACACAGAGAAACTCTGTCTCAAAAAAAACAAAACAAACAAGCCAAAAAAATATGAGTATAAATCAGACTTGGTCTTGTACAGCACAGCTTTTAAAACTTCTGTGAGATCATATAACAATGTGTGGGGAATGCAAGGGGTGGGGGATAGGGGCTAGAGGGGGACAATAAAACCTCCATATGAGATCATGTAACAACTGAATGTATAGGGAATGGGGAGGTGACAATAAGCTGGGTGTGGTGGCACATGCCTTTAATTACAAAATTCAGGAGGCAGAAGCAGGTGAAGCTCTGAGTTTGAGGCCAGCCTGGTTTACATAATGAGTTCCAAGACAACCAACCAGAGCACATAATAGACTTGCTCTCAAATACATACAGACACACACAAGCCTTCAGAAAAAAAAAAAAACAAAAACATAAAAGTAGCAATGCTAAAAGATTTCTGAACATGTAACAACCAAAATTAACTCAGAATCTAACACCCAAAGAGAGCTGAGTGTAGTGGTGAGCACTTGGGAAATAGAGGCAGAAGGACCAGGAACTCAAGGCTAGACTGGGTCAGAAGAGATGAGACCAACTTATTTTACACGAGACCCTATCTCAAGGGCAAGAAAATCACATCTGTAAAGAACCTGAAGTACTTTTGGTGCCACACTACTGCAGCCTTACTTCTAAACACACAACACGCATGCTCTGCCTTACACATGCCATCAGACCACACTGCATCAGACCAATACTGTCTGAAACAACATAGTTCAGACTCGGGACTACTAAGTAATGAAATGCAGTGTTTTTACTGTACACATACAGGTTTGTGTCCCAAAAAACTTAAAGAGTTTGGGCTGGTGATGTGGCTTAGCTGATAGGATTGCCTAGCATACATGTACCACATGATGACCCTTAGAATCATTTATATAAACCAGGCACAAGGAAGTGGAGACAGGAGGATCAGGAATACAAGGTTATCCGTGGCCATATACTGAGTTCAAGTCTGCTTGAACTATTCTTCTGACCATCTGGATGCCCAAGTCCCATTCTAAAGAACACACTTCCCAGGTCTGGTTCTTCATAACAATTCTCTCAGGAGAAAACTTCCAAGTCAGGACCGACAACCACAGTTTGGTAACAAGTGTTGAGAGAGCACCCCAGCTCCCCTTCCATCAATTACAATACCCTGCATTCTATCACCAGGTACCCAGAACCCTGGCCAGCTGCTTACCAATGGTGTCTGCTTTGCTAAAATGGCAACTTAGCACATTGGTGGGGTCACTGTTCTCACAGAGCTTCAGTTCCAGCAAATACACCTCCACTTTGCAGTGCTTGACAAACAGGCCATGCTCCACAACCTGTGAACAAGAGGCAGGGGTGACTGAGCCATGGCTGGACACCTGGGCATTCTTGGAAACGATATGCCTCAGCAGCAGCAGCAAAAAACAAAACCTCTCAAAAAAGTTTCCTTCAGAAATTCTTTGTTTCTGATTCAAATGTAGCCTTGGCTGGCTTGGAACTCACTATGGAGACCAGGCTGGCCTAAAACTCACAAAAATCTGCCTGCCTCTGCCTTCTAAGAGCTAGAATTAAAGGCATTCATCACCATGTCTGGTCTAAGGAGTACAAATTTTTACTCATTTTTAGAAAGCACAGAATTAATTCATCAGCATATATCCCTGGAGTTACAAGTCCCCCACACCCTATAATGAGAACCAAGTACACCTTCACGGAACCAGAGATCTGCCAGGGTACAACACCACGCCTTATATGCAGGTCTCCGAGATCAATTTTGGCCCTTGTAGAGTTTGTCAAAGTAAAGAGCTATAAAATATAGGTAAAACCTTGGGGAGAGGGGGAGCAGAGTGATGGCAATGGCAGTTTCGCACACCTTTAATCCCAGAACTAGAGAGGCAGAGGCAGGAGGATCTTTTGAGTTCCCAGGCCAGCCTGGTCTACAAACCGGGTTCTGGACAGCCAGAGTTGCTACATAGAGAAACTCTGTTGAAACAAAAAAAAAAATCAAAAAACAAAAAACAAGAAACAAACAAAAACAGAAAAAAGAAAGAAAAAAAAGAAAAGCAAATACCTGAGAGACAAGGTAGTGGTCTCATGAGTTCTGTCCACCAAAGGCACTAAACCATGCTCTGTCTCAGAATGTACCTTCCTTGTTCTGGGACAAACACCTACTTTCTGACTACTCAGCAGTACAGTCAGCCTCATGGGCAGAGAGAAAATGATATTAGAAGAGTTATTAGAGGTCAGGTGGTAGTAGCACGTCTTTAAATCCCAGCACTTGGGAGGCAGAGGCAGGAGGATCTCTGTGAGTTCGAGGCCAGCCTGGTCTAACAGAGACAGTCAAGGCCACACAGAAACCCTGTCTTTAAAAAAAAGAAAGAAAGAAAAAGAAAAAAAGAGGCTAGTTCCAGGACAGCCAGAATTATTACAAAAGGACCCTGTCTCAACCTCTCCCCAGTTCTCAGGACAATCAAGGCTACACAGAGAATCCCTGTCTCAAAAAAAAAAAAAAAAAAAAAAAAGGTAGCCCAACATAAAACACCAAAGTTATCTGGTGAGCATGGTGGTTCACACTCGTAATCTTGGTACCCAGGAGGTTCAAAGAAAAGGTTCAGCTGTCATTGTTTGAGGCCTACCTGAGCCACAAGTGAGTTGGGTAACTCAAGGAAAAACAGAAGGTTGAAGATATAGCTTAGTGCTAGAACACTTGTTTAGCATATATAACGCCCCTAGGGACCATTTCCAGTACTGGAAAAAAGAAAGAGCAGCAATATATTAGTTTATATTCATTTGGCCCAACTGAAGAGTCCCATAAAGTGGTCTAAGCACTAACGGACGTCCTAAACTACCAGGCAGCTCTGATATTTGGAGGCCACTTAGCAACATCCTGAGTTACTCACAAACCATTTTATTTCCTAGATAGAAAGAGAAACAACCCAGAGAGTCTCTCAGGTCAGAAGCAGGAAATGATCAAGATAAGGCTAGCCCGGGCAACACAGAAATCCTGTCTCAGGAAACAAAATTTCTCAAGATGTAGTGGTAATGTCTTTAATCCTAGCACTTGGGAGGAAGAGGCAGGAGAATCTGAGTTTGGGGAATATGGTATACAGAGCAAGTTCCAGGACAGCAAGGGCTATGCAGAAAAATCCAAAACAAACAAACAAGGTATAGATACTTGCTTTCAATCACTACATTCATCTTCCCAGGAAATCAACAGAAGTCAGTGTACCAGGGAGAACTCAGACACACACCTAGCAGGTTATAAGAACTCAGGTACTCACTTTTCTGACAATGGGCTGCTGGCCTTCCACACAGCCGTACCAATTTAGCAATTTATTCCAGGCTTCAGTTGGGACCAACACATAGTCCAGCTCATCAATTAAGTGTTCCTTCAAGGTCTGACTTTCAGGATCTGAAAAGAAATTAGCACATACCTCATTTCTCTTCTCCCCAGAATATTTTCCAAACAAGATTCTTAGGTATTTCATGAAAAAGATTAACAGGAACAAGTACAACATTCCAAAATTTTGTCACTGGCCATAACCCAGAACAGACCTGACCACTCTTTATCCGTCTTTGGTCATGTTTTATGAGGCACTTCTATTTCTTCTATAATTAGAAAGGAAAGTAAGCTAGAATCTGTGGCCCATCCTTGTAGTTCTAGCTACTCAAGCTGAGAATGGTTAGAGCCCTAAAATTCAAGGCCAGCTAGGGCAGCATAGCCAGATTCCATCTCAAAAAAGAATAGGAAGGGTAGAAGGCAAAAGATCTCTTTGTTCATTTTTTTTTTCTTTTTTTGGTTTTTCGAGACAGGGTTTCTCTGTAGCTTTGGAGCCTGTCCTGGAACTAGCTCT
>NC_022012.1:81256033-81278503 GCF_000317375.1 Microtus ochrogaster | reverse complement strand
TGTAGACCAGGCTGGTCTCGAACTCACAGAGATCCGCCCGCCTCTGCCTCCCGAGTGCTGGGATTAAAGGTGTGCGCCACATTTTTTTTCTTTTTAAGTGAAATTTATTGAAGGTGGACATGGTGAGGCACCCCTTTAATCCCAGCACACTGGAGGCAGAGATAGGTAGATTTTTTGAGTTTGAGGGCCGCCTGGACCACACAGGAGTTCCAGGATAGCCAAGGCTACATAGTAAGATTCTGTCTCAAGGGGGGGGAAGTAATCTAAAATAAAATTTATTGAGATATAATTTATATAATATACAATTTTTATTTATGAAAAATTGCACTTTTCATACAATATATTCTGGGCATATTCTTTCCCCTTCCCCAATTCCTCCCAGATCTCCCTCCCAACCACCCATTTCTCATTTTGTTGTTGTTTCTGTTTTGAGAGAGGGTCCAAATCAGTCCATGGTGACTCCATCTCCATCTAGCCAAGGATGACCTTTAATTTCTCATCTTCCTGCTTCCACTTCCCAAGTGTTAAGATTACAGACAGGAGACAGCATCACAGGGTCAGAGAAAACAGGCTGGGCACAGCTCAAAGTGCTTGCTGCTAAACCCAAGGACTTCAGCTCAATAAGAAAAAAATGGTTTTGGTTTTGCTTTTTCTAGACAGGATTTCTTTCTGTAGTACTGGCTGTCTGGAACTTGATCAGTATACCAGGCTGCACCTGAACTCAGAGATTCGCCTGCCTCAGTCTCCCAAGTGCTGGGATTAAGGCATGTGCCATCACTGCCTGTCTAATAAGAAAACTTTGAATTTACATTTTCTATATATATGCTTCTAGATTCCACAATAAACATAACATGGCTGATTATAAGCCTGACTAGTATTTTTTAAAAAAAGAAAATAATAAAACATTTCAGGGTTTAAACAAGAGTTTAGAAACAGTAAAAGGAATCATTAGTAAAGATGAAGATAAAAGCCAATGCAGGCATAGGCTGGGGCAATAGTTCATTGGCAGAACAGTTTCCTCACAAGCAAGGCTCTAAGTTCAAGCATAAAGTACCTCCCCCACACCCAAAAGAGAAAACCAAAAACCAGGCATCACAGCACTCAGCACGCTGAGGCTATCCTGGGCTACATAGGAAGACTCTGTCTCAAAAACAAAACAAAAAAATTAGAAGAAAAAAAACAATAAAATGGTTAATTATGAGTACTTACAATAACAATCCTATTGACAGTGCTTGAATTCAGACATCATCTACACACAAAACATTTACTATAATAATAAATACATGAAGCATTGAGGGCTGGGGGGTATGTTCTTACCCAACAATCATGTCCAGAGCCCTCAGTTCAATTTCCAGCAGAGCAGAAAAAAAAAGGAGGGGGGGTGGTGGGAGGGGACACAGACAGGATGACTTAAGTTTCTATTACTGAGTCATTAAATATTCTTGTTTTGGGGGTTTCTGCTATTGTTGATTTTCAGAAATTGGGGATGAACAAAGGATTCAAGCAGGCTGGCAAACAATCTGCTGCTGTTCTACATCCCTATCCCTCAGTTAACACTTAGCGTTCTGTAGTGGGAGGTTGATTACATTTTGTTTATTGCCAGGCAGTGGTGGCACACAACTTTAATCCCAGCACTCAGGAGGCAGAGGTAGGTGGATCTTTGTGAATTTGAGGCCAGCCTGGTCTACAGAGCTATTTCTAGGACAGGCTCCAAAGCTACAGAGAAACCCTGTCTCAAAAAACAAAAATTAAAAAATATGAATTTATTATTACTGTGGGGGGATGCGAGGGTCGCTCATTCCACAATGCATAGTCAGAGGACAATTCTGTGGCATCAGCTCTTTCCTTCCACCTTTAGGTGGGTCCCTGGGATTGAACTCAGGTTGTGAGATCTACAGACCAAGTGTTTTTACCTACTGGGTAAAAACATTACCTCAAAAAACAGTACCTCATTAGTGTACTGTTTTGAAATAAGGTCTCCCAGTGCAGCCCAGGCTAGCCTGAAATAAACAGTATACAGCTCATAAAGTCTGAACTTACAAAAATTCTCCAGCCTTAACCTCCCAAGGCCTGGGATAAAAGGTGAACATACCACCCGCAGCAGGATTCTTAGTTTTTTTCTGGTCTGTGAATCCAAGACTTACACACTCTAGGCAAGCAAGCACTTTGCCTCCGAGTAACATCTACATCCTGGTTATTTGATTACTTTCTTGTAGTGCCATGGCTCAAACCCAGAGTTACATGTATGTCCCTCCAAGCACTCTGCCACTAGGCCATGCCCAACACCTAAACAGTCTTGGTATTGAACATTCAGAGTTCACATGGACACTACTGTGTGGGATGGAGAGTAAATGCCATTTAATATGTTAAACATTCATTTGACACCCATCAGAGACATCTGAAACACACTCAGGGAAAAATTTAAGACGACTCATCAGCTGCCAGCCACAAAGGGTGCTACTCCCCGCTGAGCCTGTCTATCAACACCCACTCCAAGGAGGGCAGCACTCACTGTTCTCCTCAGACCAGTGAAGCCAGCCCAGTACACACAAAGATGCAACTCGGCTGTAAGCTGAGGCAGCTCAATTTTTTCTTAAGGGGAAAAAAAACAAAGCCAGGTAGCACACACATTTGATCTCAGCATTTAGGAGGCAGAGGCAGGTGCCCTCTTTGAGTTCAAGGCCAGGCTGGTCTACAGATGGAGCTCCAGGGCAGAACAGCCAGGAATACACACAGTGAAACCCTTTCTACAAAAAATAAAACCAAAAACCAAAAACCAAAAACCAAGGCAAACAAAAAGTCCGAACAAATAAAAGCCAATCAAAAAAAAAAAAAAAAAAAAAAGAAAGAAAGAAAGAAAGAAAGAAAGAAAGGAAAGGAAAGGAAAGGAAAGGAAAGAAAAAGGCCTGGTGGTATACCCCTTTTATCCCAGCACTCAGGAGCAGAGGAAGGCAGATCTTGGTGAGTTCAAGGCCTTCAAGGCCAGGCTAGTCTACTGTTACACAGAAAAAGAAAAAAAAACTGTCTCAAAAAATAAATAAAGATAAAGGCAAAACATTACCAAGTGGTCAGGAAAAATGTCTTCAGCTTTGTTTGTTTAAAAATCCTAACAACCGCCGGGCGGTGGTGGCTCGCGCCTTTAATCCCAGCACTTGGGAGGCAGAGGCAGGCGGATCTCTGTGAGTTCGAGGCCAGCCTGGTCTACAAAGGTAGTTCCAGGACAGGCTCCAAAACCACAAAAAAACTACACAGAGAAAAATTAACTAAAAAACAAAAAAAAAAAAAAAACCTAACAACCGGAGAAACAACTGCATAAAGCTGACTTCTGACTTTAACATACATTGTGTCTCACCTACACACACATACCAAACATGTGTGCACACATACAATAAAGTAAAAGGGGGGAAAAGCTTAGTAAAGGCTCATGTTTGAATCTTTGGTCCCCAGATGGTAGATGATAGAACTGTTTGGGAAGGATTAGGAGGTGTGGCCTTGCTGGAGAGATATGTCACTGAGGAGTGGGCTTTGTCAAAAGTCCACACCTGGCCCAATCTCTCCCTAGACCAGCTGATCAGGATATAAAGCTCTCAGCTACTTCTCCAGCACCAAGCCTACCTGCCTGCTGCCACACTCCCCACCATGATGATCATGAGCTAATCCTTTGAAACTGTAAGCAAGCCCCCAATTAAACAACTCCTTTTATAAGCTGCCTTGGTCATAGTGTTTCTTTTTTTTTTTTTAATAGTTTTTTTTTAAAAGATTTATTTATTTATTATGTATACAACATTCTGCCTCTATGTATGCCCACACACCAGAGGAGGGCGCCAGATCTCATTACAGATGGTTGTGAGCCACCATGTGGTTGCTGGGAATTGAACTCAGGACCTCTAGAAGAGCGGACAGTGCTCTTAACCACTGAGCCATCTCTCCAGCCCGTCATAGTGTTTCTTCACAGCAACAAAATAGTAAGACATAAAACATGCTCTCATTGTTAGAAGTCATTATTTAGGAAATGTGCTTCTACCTCAAAATCTACAAAGACTTCTACTTCAGATGAAAGCGAGCATTTCTGTCTCTTCACATTATGAGAGTTGTATGTTTATGGTGTCCACGGTATGGACAACCTCAGGCTATGTCCCGTGTGAACACATAGCTAGAAAAGTTAGGATACTGCACCTGAGAAGAGTCCAGAGTTGTCAATGGGTCCAGGAAACAGATTGTGTTCACCCACATTGTACATGTCCCAGCTATCAAAGCCCACATACTTCTTCCACTGCTTGAACCACCGGCTGTCAATAAGATACCTAGAGAGAAACAATAATTTCATATAAATTATACACCAAAAAAAAAAGCCAACGTTTTAAGTTTCTGCAGCCTGTAGCACTCCTTTAATTTTGTTCTCTAGACGTCTAGTCTTACATTTTATGGTCTTTTCACCAAAGTAATGAGCATTTTCCACTAAAATCCCACTTTTTGAGGGGAAGGGTTGAGATAGGGTTTCTCTGTATAGTCCTGACTGGCCTAGAACTTCCTCTGAAGACCAAGCAAGCATCAAAATCAGAGATCCACCTGTCTCTGCCTCCTGAGTACTAGATTAAAGGCGTGCACCACCACCTGGCTAAAAGACACACTCAACATCAGGAACAGAGAGGTCACCCCACATGGCAGAGCGGGCCTAGCCTGGAACAGATATTCACAAAAGGAGTAAATCCAAAGGGAACTAACTAGCTGTGGTGGGCCCCAGCTGTAAATCCAAAGGAAACAGCTAGCTGTGGTGGCCCCAGCTGTGATTCCAGCATTTGGAAGGTCTGTCTCCACTGCATAATAAGTTTGAGGTCAACTTGACCAACAAGAGACCATATCTGTAAAAAAAAAAAAAAAAAAAAAAAAAAAAAAAAAAAAAAAAAAGAACCAGACATGCGGTGCACATGCTCTCTGCTCAATATAAACACCACAGAACTACACCTGAAAGGTACCCCCTACACACACACAATTTATCTCCTCTTCAATCCTCAGATTGCTCACACCCAATCAATGGAAAACCTACCCTAGTTTTTGACTCCTACATGGTAGCACCACCCAGGTATTTCTCCACTGTTGGTGAGTACTATCCCTTCTAGTAAACCATTTATTAACAGGCTTCATATCTGAACCTGCTCTTCTAAACTCTGGACTTTTTTTTTTTCCTTTGGAGGGTTCATGCTCACTGTATAAGAGACTGGCCCTGAACTGCAGCAATCCTTCAGCCTCTGTCCCTGCAAAACAGGGAAGCATATGCCACCATGCCTGGCAAAATCTTGGAACTGTCGATCTTCTATTTTGCTCCAGGATTCAAGAATTCAAGTTCCGCTCCTCTCCCACTCCTAGCTCTAATTACTGCCACAATTGTTCCTGACATCTGACAATCTGGGTTCTTAAACGTTTATTCAGCTTCTGGCCTTGAATCTGTTTCGCAGTTAACAAGTTACAAAGTATCTACTTCTGATCTTCTCTCAAACCACAGAGCGCCATGAGCCACAAATTGCTACCCAGGTTTTAATTAAGGAACCGGGGTCTGTAAGGTGTGGACATCTTTCCCAAAGGTCGCAATCAAGTTCCCAAGTGCCCAAGTCTTCGGTGCTTAAGTAGCTCTCCCACCTTCCCGCTCCCGCCGACCTGAGCACTCCCCTTTTCCCACATTCTACACCCCTGTCCCCGCCGGCCCAGCATCCTTGGGAATACGAATGGGCCAGGACAGGCCCGAGTCCTGTCAGTGCTGTGCCCCAGCTGATCTCGGGTTTCTTTCATCCTCGGCGGCTGTCAAGCCACTCTTTCTGAAACTGCAGGCACCGCCCCCGGCCAGCCTCTACCTACAGCTGAGGAGAGGGGCCCGGCCTGGGGGCCAGCCACCCGGCCTGAGACTCTGCGCGGTGGAAGGGCAGAGCGAACGCTCACCACTGCGCCCCACGTTGGAGCGTGGTCCCCATCAAGGCTCCGAGCTCCGTCTTCTGGGTCTCCACATCCGGTCGCTCACGGCTGCCTCGGCCTTCCGCCATCTCGTCCGCCGCCCCGGCCCAGCCGGTCCGGACATCCGCCTAGCGCACGGCGTGCTATGGGCCGCGCCCACGCACGCACGTAAGCACGCACGTGCGCGCGCCCGGTGCCGCCGTCAGCTTCCGCCTCCTCTCTCCCCCCCCCCCCACGAGCTGTACCCAGCAGCTGGAGCGGACGGAAGAGGGCTGGACGCCCAGAGGCGGTGGCCACGTTCCCCGCGTCTGCGCGGCTTCTTCGGGAAGAACGCCCTCAGCCCTGCGCTGTTGAGAGGTCTGACTACAGGCCGGCCCTCGACCCCTCAGGCACTCGCTCCATCCAGGCCTGCGGGCCTACCCTGCTGCTCAATCCGGGTGCAAGAAGCCTGCCCCTAGATTTTTGTTTTGTTTTGTTTCCACTCGGTGCCGTTGCGCTTTTCTGCAAGACCGCCTAAATGCGAGATCGAGTTGACTGCCTCGGCAGCCCCTGTAGCCAGGTGCACAGGCACATTGGGGTCTGGACTGTCCGGTGTGGTCCAGCCATTAACAATAGTCTCAAACAGGGGCGGATATTGGGATCTGGACTGTCCGGTGTGGTCCAGCCATTAACAATTGTCTCAAATAAGGACCAGCGAGACAGCTCCATGGGTCGTCGTGCAAACATGACGACTAGATTTGATTCCTTGAACCCGTGTAAAGGTGAAGAAGAGAACTGGCTCCTTAAAATTGCCCTTAGTTCCCGACACAGGCACTGGCATGAGTTCACCGTACAGCGAACAACAGTGAAACTTGTTTGTTCAAGAAATGGTCTCCTGTAACCCTGGCCGCCCTGGAACTGGCCTCGAACTCAGATGATCGCCATCTGAGTTCTGCCCCCAGAAATTAAAGGTGTAAACCACCACACCTGGCAAAAAAAAAAAAGTAAATAGTCAGATCCTGTCTCAAAAAACAAAGTTGTCGCCGGGCGGTGGTGGCGCACGCCTTTAATCCCAGCACTCGGGAGGCAGAGGCAGGCGGATCTCTGTGAGTTCGAGACCAGCCTGGTCTACAAGAGCTAGTGCCAGGACAGGCTCCAAAGCCACAGAGAAACCCTGTCTCGAAAAACTAAAAAAAAAAAAAAAAAAAAAGTTGTCTTAAGCAACCTAGTGACCTGAATGCCGTCAGCCCCCAAGTCAAAGGGAATAGCAGCCACAAAGGATCCATAGCGACTGAGGAAGGAATGAAGTCCAAGCATTTTAATTTTTTTTCCCCTGGAACAAAGATTGCGTGTCCTGAAAACCATTCTCCAATGGCTCCCGCACAGCTTTAAAAGCCCAGCTCTTCTGGAGGAAACAGCCTCCAACAAGGAAGAGGTCAGGCAAGCTGGTGAGTCTTCGTTTCTCAGGCAAATCCTGTTGTTGAACAATAAGGGAAGTAAGACAGTTCTTGGGGTTGGGAGTGGGGCGGGGCTCAGTAGTAGAATCATAGACTAGCAAGAGCAGGCCCTTGGTTCCTAGCAGCCCTCAAAAAACAAACAGAACCACTCAATTCCCCCCCCTCCCTCTCTCTCTTTCTCTCTCCCTCTCTCCCTCTTCCCCTCTCCCCGTTCCTTCCTTTCTTTCTTCCTTCCTTTCTTCCTTTCTCTTCCTTTCTTTCTTTTCTTTTCTTTTGTTTTTTCCAGACAGGGTTTCTCTGTAGCTTTGGAGTGTCTCTCTTGCCTCCTGAGTGCTGGGATTGAAGGCATGCGCCACCATCGCCAGGCTTCCCTTACCTCCGTACAATCTATTATAATACAGATTAAAAAAAAAAGAAGATATATTTATTTTTATGTGTATGTGTGTGCCCCTGCATGAATTTATATGTTCCACCTACATGTAGGTCACCTCCGAGGCCAGAAGGCACTGCATCCCCTAGATTCTATGGCCTAGAACTAGAGTTATAGGCAGCTATGAGCTGCCTGATAGGATGCTGGGAACTATCCTTGGGTTCTCTGCAAGAACTGTATACTCTAAACCACAAAGCCATCTCTTCTCTTCAGCCCCTCTGATTCTTAGTAAGTTCATTAACTTCGCTTCACTCTGGCTTGTCTTGAAATTCTTCCCTATGGTATGGTTAAGGATCTAGCCTATGTCAGTGGGGAGTTTCCCAGAGAGAAAGGGAACTTCTCAGGCCTCCTGTTTTGGGGCTGTCTTTCCTGTACTATTGATAACTCCTTGTGTCAGAACAAGGGGTGGAAGGATAACTCAGGATAAAGAATACTTTTGCCCTCCCAGAAGACCCAGACTCCAAGTCAGGCATCTCCTAATCCTAACTGCCTGTAACTACAGCACCAAAGGATCTGATGTCCCCTCCTGGGCCCCGTGGGAACCTGCACAAAAGTGGCACACGTGTGCACATGGACACACAGACACACACTTGAATAAAAAATAAATCTGCTTTTCTTTGTTTTTAGAGACAGGGTTTTGATGTGGGATGGCCTTCTTCTGTATATGTGATGCTTTTATTGGTTAATGAATAAAGCTATTTTTGGCCAGTGACTTAGCAGAGCAAAGCCAGGCAGGAAATCTGAACAGAGGTATAGAGAGAAAGTAGGCAGAGTCAGGGAGACACCATGTAGCTGCTGAAGGATAAGGACACTCTGGATCCTTAGGAATGTCACCAGTAGGCCACAGCCTTGTGATGATACACAGATTGATAAAAATGGGTTAATTTAAGATGTAAGAGCTAGCTAGGAATACACTACAGTCATTGGCCAAACACTATTGTAATTAATACAATTTTTGTGTGAATATTCAAGTGTGAGCGGCTAGGAAACGAATGAGCAATCTCTCTGCCTATAGGGCTTCTCTGTGTAACAGTTCTGGCTGTCCTGGAACTAATTTTTTATAATAGACTGGCCTCAAACTCACTGAGATCTGCCTGCCTCTGCCTCTTAAATCCTGGGATTAAAGACATGAGTCACCACTGCCCAGCTTCAAAATAAAGCTTTTTTTTTTATATATTTATTATGTATATAATAGTCTATCTGTGTGTATGCCGAAGGCCAGAAGAGGGCACCAGACCTTATTACAGATGGTTGTCAGCCACCATGTGGTTGCTGGGAATTGAACTCAGGACCTTTGGAAGAGTAGGCAATGCTCTTAACCACTGAGCCATCTCTCCAGCCCCTTAAAAATAAATCTTAAAAAAAAAATTAAAAGTAGTGAAACAAAAAAAAGGTCTTTCATAAATCACTCCCGTGGGCGACAGCATGTGATAAGAATCACTAAAGGGTAGAAACCAAAGACTGTAGGAGTGCCAGACAATGTGAAAAAGAAGCCTTGGACTTAAGTGGAATTTGATTATGGTCCTGAAGAAACTGTTAGAAGGAAGCATAAGGAAACCTTTCTGAAATGTGCAGTTCACAATCAAAGATTAGAGATTAGGCCAAGGAGACAGCACTGACTATTAAAAGACCTTAAGGAGACTGAAAGCCAGAAAGGAAGCTGGCGGGGCCCAGAGGTTTGCCCTAATGGCACGCAGGCATTGGCAGGTTTGGAGCAAAGTGAAATGCCTGAGGGTGTTTCACAGCACAGAAAGCATCCAGGACTTAGATCCTGTGGTAACCCTTCACTGTGGCTTTGGGGGCTGGTAGAAGTGGAACTGTCCAGTGAAGATGAGAATAACTTTTTTTTCTTTTTTTCTTTTTCTTTTTTTTCTTTTTTTTCTTTTTTATTTATTTATTTATTTTTTTGTTTTTGTTTTTGTTTTTCGAGACAGGGTTTCTCTGTGGCTTTGGAGCCTGTCCTGGAACTAGCTCTTGTAGACCAGGCTGGTCTCGAACTCACAGAGATCCGCCTGCCTCTGCCTCCTGAGTGCTGGGATTAAAGGCATGCGCCATCACTGCCCGGCTTTTTTTTTTTTTTGGCTTTTCGAGACAAGGTTTCTCTGTGACTTTGGAGCCTGTCCTGGAACTAGCTCTTGTAGACCAGGATGGCCTCAAACTCATAGAGATGAACTGTTTTTATATTGAGTTTTAGCTGATTAACATCTGTCCTAGACCAGTAAAAGAGTTGTTGGGAAATGTGTACATCTTCTGATTTCCATGGACACCAGGCATGCTCATACATTTGGGCAAAACACTTCTACACATAAATAAAACACATCTCACTCTTACACATAAAAATAAATTCTTTTTAAGTATAAAATTAAAGTGCTTTGAGAATGTTAGAACTGGGACTGTGATACCCTATACTCAGGAAGCTAATAGGAAAGAACCAAAAATTCAAGGTCAAATTGAATTACAGAGTGAATTCAAGACTGGCCTGGGCAATTTATTAAGATCCTGTTGTTTGATTGGGGGCTTCACCCACCCCTCACCCTCCGCATCCACTTTAAAATGTTGGGTGGAAAGTTTCATGTCAAAGCCCCCATCCCTTGGGAGTTGCCTCAGTCCAAACTCCACCTCCAAGAAAGCCAGCCAATCAGTGACCCCTCCCCAGTCAGGGTCAAGATCACTCCCACAGGCTATTTAAACTGCCCCCAGAGAAGGAACACACAAACACGTGTGTACAACTAGCTCAAGGTCTCCCGGTTTTCTACGGCCTGTTTCCAGAGGGCCACCCAGGAGTGCTTCCATCTGCTAAACCTGGGCTCACTTTCTTTCTTTCTTTCTTTTTTCTTTTTTTTTTTTTTTTGATTTTTGAGACAAGTTTTCTGTGTAGTTTTTGGAGCCTGTCCTGGAACTAGCTGTTGTAGACCTTGAAATCAAAGAGATCCACCTGCCTCTGCCTCTGCCTCCGGAGTGCTGGGATTAAAGGCCTGCACCACCACTGCTCTGGCAAACCTGGGCTCTTTCCTAATTCGGTCTGATCTGGTTTGGTTTGGATTATTGCGTCGGCAGAAAAATACTTAACACCTGTCTCAAAAGTAGCTGAAGATTGGGTTCACTGGAGCAGTGCCAAGCATGCTGAAAGCTTTGGGTTTGGTCCCCACTACCATACATATGCACAGGGAAAATGAATCTGAACATGATAATGGCATGACCATAATCCCAGTTATTTGTGTGCAGGCCAGAAGAGGGCACCAGACCCCATTACAGATGGTTGTGAGCCACCATATGGTTGCTGGAAATTGAACTCAGGACCTTTGGAAGAGCAGGCAATGCTCTTAACCTCTGAGCCATGTCTCCAGCCCCCTCCCAGTTATTTGTGAATCTAGGCAAGAGTTCAAATCCATCCTGAGCTATATAGAAGGTTCCAGGCTTGCCTATGCTATAGAAATGATACCCTGTCTCAAAGAACAAACACAGAAAGAGTGGAAAGGAAGGCCTGGGACACATCCCAGTATATACAAGCTCAGTGACAGAGCGCTTGCCCAATACACACCAAGTCCTGGGCTCCATCTCAAGGACGGCAGAACCAAAGACTCTGACAATGTTATGACTGCAAAACATGACCATTAGTCTCGTTATTTATGGGAAAAGAAAACCATTGTCAACATAGGTCAGAACCTACACTAGAGGGTGGCAGCTTCCCTCTTCCCTTTTCAATGTTTTCTCCTGTACCACTTCTAGTAGTTTTAAGGAAGTAGGGCAAGTCCTCAGAACCAATAGGAAGGGAGAAACTTTATTTTTATAAAAATGACAGATTTGTTGTTTGGGGAACTACACTGGGGTAGAAGGAAGTCATTTGATCAAAGTCTATAATTGTGCCAGAAGTATCTGGCCTCATTCATCAGATAAAGAGCACTTTGCTAAAATGGAAGTTTTTGAACCTGGTTAAGTAACCACAGGGCCCATTGGCTTCTCAGAAGGTCTATGACCTAATGCTGCTGCAAGTTCCCAGAGCAATCAGTGCCCTGCAGTCATGCTGGCCAGAGGTCAGGGTCCTCCAAGAGCTCAGTGCAGTGCTTGTTTGAACTGCTGAATCAGGAGATTTGGTGGGCACAGGGCAAGGCTAAGGGCATTTACGGAGTGGAATGTTTTTGTGTGTTTGGTGTGCTTGTGTGTGTGTGTTGAAGGGAGGTGTTTAACTGGGTGGAAAGATACTGAAGTGGTGGTGGGCATTGTTCTGGGTGTTTCTGAAGAAGACAGCTGGAAGCATTTGCTCTGAGACTGCAGCCTGGTGTCTGAGGAAGAGTGCTCCCACCCAGGACCAGCCATGTTAGGCGGGTAGAACTTCCCTGAACTGGAGGGACAACAGTGGGTGAGGGAGGGTGAGTCACCACCCAACCCGAGGGAAGAGGTTGGAGTCTGGAAGGTTCTAGGCTCCTATCTGAAAGGAGAATGCTTCAGCACACTGGTCTCGGAAGGGCAAGGAGAGAGTTGAGTGGAAAACCTCTCCTTCAGTCTGGACTGGTGATCACTGAGAAGAGCAGGCTTTCCAGTTAAACAGCTTTGGAGTGCTGTGGAACATGTTAAAAACATATTTAGAACATTAGAACATGTCCTAAAAAATTCTTTTGAAAGGCTGGAGAGGTGGCTCAGCAGTTAAAAGCACTGACTGCTCTTCAGAGAACCTACATTCAATTCCCAGCTCCCACAAGGCTGCTCACCACGGTCTGTAATCGCAATTCCAGGAGTTCCCACACCTTACCACAAACACACATATACCAAAACACCATTGCACATAAAACAAAAATTAATAAGTAAAAAAAATATTTTGGAAAGTCTCCTTTAATCCCAGCACTCAGGAGGCAGGAGCAGGCAGATCTGAGTCTGAGGCCGTCCTGATCTATATGAGTCCTAGGCCAGCAAGGCTACATAATGAAACTGTTTAAAGAAAAAAAGTACGTGTACACTTTTTTGTGTGTCTACACGTGGGAATCCAAGCATGGTGGTAAATGTCCACAATCCCAGGATTTAGGAAATGGGCAGGCAAGTCCATCAGGAGTTTGAGGACAGACCTGGTCTCCAAAAGAAACAAGTAAACTGCACCATGAGGTGCAGTGGCTCTCAGCAGTAATTCCAGTTTGCTGGAGGCTAGCCAGGCATGGTGGCAGTCAGTATCTTAGCACTCAGGAGACAGAATTTCTGAGAGTTGGTGGTCACCTTGGGCTTCATAGTCTTTTTTTTTTTCTACACAGCCTTTCTTCCTTCCTTCATTTCTCGAAACAGTCCTGTTTGTCTTGGAACTCACTTTGTAGAAAAGACCTCCGCCTCTCAAGTACTGGAATTAAAGGTGTGCACCACCACTGCCTGGCTATTTATTTTTTTATTTTTTGAGACAGGGTTTTTGTGTGTAACAGTCCTAGCTGTCCTGGAACTCACTCTGTAGATCAGGCTGATCTTGAACTCACAGAGATCTGCCTGCCTCTGCCTCCCAATTGTTGGGATTAAAGGCGTGCGCCACCACCCTGACTTTAGCTACATAGTGTTAAAACAACAAAAAAGACTGGCAATAGGGTGAAGTGGGAAGACCATTATGTGGTATGTGTGAGGCCTTAGGTGTAGTCCCTGCCTAAACACATACACACATTTGTTTAGAACCAGGGGAGATATTTAGTTGGTTCAGGTGTATGACAGTCCTTAAAGGCACCAGTTAGGCACACATGTCAGGATGGCAATAACCTGTCTCACACTGTAGATTGCTTCATACTGCCCATAAGTCTCTGGATTCACTGCAGAATCCCCAGGAGGTTGTGATAAGAAACAGCTCCAGGTGTGTCTTGAGATAATAAAGGGGTGGGACCGGAGCAGCAACTGGTCTTTAAGATATGTCCTATTCTGTGCCTAAATGTGCAATTGCACCCCAGTGCTAGGTACTACATCTCCACACAAAACAGTTACAACAGTTACAGTGTAGATTCCCCACGTTTGTCAACCCCACCCCCTCACCAAATAGTCCAGGCAGGTCTCAAAGCTGCTCCCCTCCCCCCCACTGTTCCCTGGAGCTGAGGCGGGAATCCAGGGTCTTTCACTTGCTAGGCACTACCACTGAGCTAAATCCCCAGACCCTGGTTCTAGAGTCTTGATGTGACAGCGGGCACATGGTCATTTCTGAATCCAGCAAAACTCAAAAAGGAGAAGTGACTCTTAGGCACCAGGAGGTTACCCTAGCCTACAGCTTTCCTTGTTCTGGAGTAAGGGCTTGCTGTAACAAGGACTGTGTCCTGTTGGAGATGCAGTCAAAAGGGACGTTTAGACTTGGGGATTAAGTTCCTTGTCCCTGACAATTAGGTTATCAAAAGGTGACATTGACACAGGACACACAGTTCTTTGACATTGAGCACTTTATTAGTGGTGAAAAAATCACCTTTGTTAAGGCAGAAAGACAGCGGGGATGGACAAGACCAGCGCCCATCTGTGGGGATTTCCCTGGAAATCAGGTGTTTCTCCATGCAAATTTAGAGAAAACACCATCATGGAAGAACTACCCCCCAGAGTGCAGCCAGTGATCACCAAACCCGGATGCCAGGACCACCTTAGGAGCCGCTAGGCTGCTGGGACAGCAGGGCTTCTATGTCAGGTTCGATGTCGATGGTGCGAAAGCGGCGGCTGTACCTGCGCACTGGAACGCCGTCCGGGCCCACCAGGAACTTCTCGAAGTTCCAGGCAATGTCGTTGCGGCACACTGGAGACCAAATGATGTACTTGGGGTCGGTCATGAGCGCACTGGGCTCGTCACTGGGCGCTGGCAAAGACTCCCGCAGGAAGGTAAAGAGCGGATGAGCCTTCTCACCATTCACCTCGCACTTCTCGAACAATGTAAAGTTGGGTTCGAACCCCCCACCAGGTCGGATATACTTGAGGGAATTCAGAATCTCTTCGTTCTTGGCATTCTCCTAGGGGAGACAAAGACATTTATGGCTTAGGATTTCAGAAAACACGGACCTTCTAACTGCGAATCAGGAGTTTCCTATGAGTCACCAGAGGTTGCCCTTCTTACACAACCCCAGACCAGGCCTGAATTCCAACTGCTACCAGCACCAGAGGGAAAGTGAGTGGCTGTACCGCCCCTGGGAGCCTGGGGCCCTCGTCCGCCCCACCCAGCCTGCACACCTGATGTCCGAACTGATTGCAGGGGAAACCGAGCACCACCAGGCCACGGGGCCCGAGGCGTCTCTGCAGATCGTTCATCTCGGTGTAGTCCCGGGTCGTTGTGCCTCAGAGGGATGCGACATTCTCAATAAGCAGCACCTTGCCCCGCAGGGAGCCCAGGCTCACAGGCTCTCCGCCCGTGAGCGGGCGCGCGGAGAAGGCATACACGGTGGACTGCGCCGCCGCGGAGAGCCGAGCTGCACACATACTGCAAGAGTTGGTGAATTCAAAACGGAATCCAGACTAGCGCGGTGAGAGCCCAGCACCTCCCTTTAACTGGTTGATGCTGGGGTCACGTGGTATCTACGTTTTTCCGGCCCCACAGCCCGCTCTAGGCTCCTGGGTACCGCCTCATCCGGCCTCTACCCTCCCCCAGCAAGGGACAGGCCAGAGGGTGCGGCCGGGTTGAAGCGCTTGGCGGAGCCTTGGGCGCGTCTGGTCTAGCCCAGGCAATGTAGTACTAGTTTGAAAGCAGCCGCCTAGGCTGGTGGATCCTCCAGCTCTGGCTGACTCCTCGGTCAGCCAGACTAGTCTAGGGTCCCGCCTAGGAAGCTGGCTGCTGTCGGTAACAGCTGAAGCAGTTCATACACAGCTCCCTTATATTGTGCCATTTTAGCCTCCCAGGCATAAGGTTGTACAAGGCTTTTGTTTTGTTTTTTTATTTTTATTTCATCTGGATGTCTGTTTGTGTGAGGGTGTTGGAACATGGAGTTAGAGACAGTTGTAAGCTGCCATGTGAGTGCTGGGAATCAATCTTGAGTTCTGTCTGGGAAGAGCAGTCAGTGCTCTTAACCGCTGAGTCATCTCTCACCCCAAGGCTGTACAGCTTTAAAGACAAAAAAACTGGCTGGGATCAGAGACCCATCTGCTTCTGGCTCCCAAGTGCAGAGATTAAAAGGCTTGTGTAGTGTTTTTTGAGGGGTAGAGAGTGGCCTGGAGACAGGGTTTCTCTGTCTCTTTGGCTGTCCTGGAACTTACTCCATAGACTGGCCTCCAAATCAATAAACTCCTGCCTCTGCCTACCGAGTGCCTGGACTAAAGAAATTAAGGTCCTTGATCATGGCTGTTCTGTGGTGTTTGAGACTGTGTTTCTGTGTAACCCTGGCTGTCCTGGAGTTAGCTCCGTACACCAGGCTGGTCTCCAACTCGCAGAGATCAGCCTGCCTCTGCCTCCAGAATGCTGGGATTAAAGGTGTACACCACCACCCGGCTGTGTAGTGTTTTTAATAGCACTGCAAACTGGCTATTAGGCCGAGTTCTTGCAGCTGTTTTAGTAAGGGTAAACTGGATAGTGGAGAAGAGGCATTCAGGATCCCAGGTTCCAATCCAGCTCATCTCAGAACCCTGCACAAAAGCATTGTAATATCAATGCCTCTGGTGGTCTATTTTTCTGCCCCCAGTGCATCTTGGTATTAGTCAAGAAAATCCAGTCCCCGGTTCCCCATTCATCTCACTACAGGGCATTCCAATCCTCTTTTTAGATTTGCATGTGTACAGGATAGTCATTTTATATTCTTGGGAGTGTGGGAGTGGGAGGAGCTGGCACCACTCCAGGAACCTCTCCATGGAGAGATGGTCAGCGAGTCTGAGTCTTCCCATATTCCTGCCCCTAGCCCAGTTGAAAGCAAAACACACACCAGGATACAGGAAGTTTAGAAAACTGCCTTTATTCTATTAGTTGGAAAAATTAACTGGTACAGAAAAAAAGTTTAGTCAGCTGGAGAGAAGAGAAAGCCTCCCTGGCCACCCTTAAGAACTGGTGGCTCCTCTGGGAGGCACCTTGGATACAGTGTGGAGAAAGGAGCACTGTGATTTAGAGCCAGACCCTACAGTCCAGGGGAGAAAGGCTTTGCCACCTCCAAGGTGTAACTGCCTCAGGCGTGAAACCAAATTCCTATTTACTTAGTCCAGTCTGGAAAGGGGTACTGGGATGATAATATAGGGCTAAATAGGGGGAGATATGGCCATATTTTATCAGAGAAAGTGACAAAATGGTAATTTTAAAAATGAATTTTCCATCTGACTTTATTTCCAAATACACTTTCTTTAAAAAAAAAAAAAAAAACCCAAAAAACACCATACACTTTCTGTGGGAATGACAAATATCAGTATTGGAAATCCAATTATACAAAAAATACTACATCTAGTCTGGGGTAGATATATTTATTTTTGGTAACATACATTAAGTGGCACTAATTACACAGTAACTATAAGGTAACTAACATGAGACCACAGAACTGTAACTCTGCCACAGCTTCGTGGACTTGGGCCTTTCTGGCTGAGCAAGTTTTCAAAAAACTGGATGCCTTCCCCAGAGCTCTGCCATGGGGTCTGCGGAGGAAAGCTCTGGGAGCAGTCGGTGACTCAACCAGAGTTCTTGCAGCTGACAGAGGAGAGGCAGGACATGTTAGTTATAAAGTAGTTACAGCCTAATTCACAAAAGTTACCAACTGTTTCTCTTTCTAGAAAGAAGCAAGAAGTTAAGAAATTCTTTGATGTAGCGCCTGGTGTCAGGTGGAGTGCAGAGAGAGCTGTTAGAGCAGTGTCAGAAAGACCCTGGCTGGTCAGACAGGTTGGACATCATTAATAATCATGGTTGGCTTCTAAATACTGGTAGCAAGATGACTTCTGATTTGTAATCTTAGGTAAATTATAGATAAATGAAAAGGCCAGTAATCATACACTAAGATTAATAAACAGCACTTCAAAATTAACCGCGTGAGGGCTGTGCTTGCACAAGGCTTCACAAAATGAGGCACCCAGATTTTTTCTTCCCACGTCTGGCTTGCAGAGCAGCTCTCGTGGCCATTTCAAAAACCTCTCTCACTCCATCTTTGGTCTTCGCTGAACACTCCATGTACCCAAAAGCGCCAATTCTGTTTGCCATATCTCTGCCTTCTTCAGGTTTTACTGGCTCCTAGAAGAAAGAGAGAGTGCTTAAGTTTTACTTATGGAGACATGGAGCATTTAAGACTGTTTTTCCAACTATTTTGTTTGAGATAGGGTCTCATTACGTTGCTGACCTGGTGATTCTCTTGCCTCAATAGCTGGGACTAAAGGAACACTACAACACTCTTGGCTGAAAAAAGAGTTAAACCAATCCAGATTTAAACTGTTTTATAAAAGTCTCAAATTTATATTTACACCCTGAAACTAGTATGTGTATTAAACCTACTTTTTTTATTGTAGGCAGAGAGAGGAGGTCAGAAAAACTGGGAGATTTTGAGTAAGGAAATCCAGAGCAAGTAATAACTGTTTCTGTCATACACTGGTGCTAGGCAAGCCACTGAACTGTACTCCCAGCCCAAGAACAGTTTATTGAGTACATTGCACGGGAACAACAAGTTAGGTAATAACAAAAGCTCTTACTGCCTGTCAATCTGTACAGAGACCGAATACCCATGAATGGCTATGCCTGCCATGACACTGAGGTAAGGAGTGGACACCTGGTTTCTTTGGGTTAAAGACACTCACTAAATACTCCTCCTTCACCAGAGAAGCTCTGACATTAGAGCACCTGGTACTTGAAAAGTCAAGATCTGTTTTTTTACAATGGAATTTGGAGTTTCTGTCTGGACTAATAACTATCTTTAGGATTTCCTGATTCTTTGGCCACTGGAGAGGGAAAGCAAGTGTCTGTATCTAAAGGAGTAACTATAGCTGGGATGGCTCCTTTCCAGGGTGGCACTCCTTAGAACATGGCTAAGAGACATCCAACCTCAGTGAGTAAGGAGACCTAGGGAATCCCCTTGGTCAGGCCCCTGCCAATCAAGGTTGGACAGGCAGAAAAGGACTTCTGGAATTCTAAAACAATATGGTTTATGAGGGTTTATTCTGGGTGATAAAGTTTTAAGACTACTATAGGGAAGTTAGGTGTGGTGGTGCATGCCTTTCATCCCAGCACCCAGGAGACAGAGAAGTAATTTCTGAATTCCAGGCCAGCTAAGGCTACACAAATGAGACCCTGTACACTTGAGCTCCCCCTGCCCCCATACATACCTGCTTCATTTTGGCTAACTCCCGCCTTGTGTGCTCATCATTCCGAAGATCCTTCTTGTTCCCAACCAGGATGATGGGCACATTGGGACAGAAATGCTTGACTTCTGGAGTCCATTTTTCTGGGATGTTTTCTGAAAGAGAAAATGCACAAAATCTGAGAATAAATTCTAATCCAATTTTGAAGAACTCCAAGAATCCTAATTAAACTATAGGGACATTTTTTTTTTTAAATATTTATTTATTTAGTATACAATATATCCCTTCAGGCCAGAAGAGGGCACTTGACCTCATTACAGATGGTTGTGAGCCACCATGTGGTTGCTGGGAATTGAACTCAGGACCTTTGGAATAGCAGACAATGCTCTTAACCCCTGAGCCATCTCTCCAGCCCCCAGGGACATTTCTTTTTTCATTTTTGTTTCAAAAGCACATTGGGGGCTGACAAGACCACTTAGCAGGTAAAAGGTGCTTGCCACCTACTGGGACCCAAGTGGTAGAAGACAACTGTCTCTTGCTGACTGTCCTCAGACCTTCATGTGCACCCTGGCAAGTACATTGTGTACACCCACACCACACACTTAAACATTTTGGGTCTTATATAATGTAAAAAAAAAAATCTATTAATCTCAAAATTATAGAAAAAGGCAAAATCAGTTAGATGGTGGCAGTACACATTTTTAATCCTAGCACTCAGGAAGCAGAGGCAGGAGAATCTCTAAGTTTGAGTCCAGCCTGGTCTACAAAGCAAGTCCCAAAAGCCAGGGCTACACCACAGAGAAACCCTGTGTCAAACAACAACAAAAACCCCCAAACCAAAATTCTGTCCCACAGATTATGCCTGTCATTGCTGGTAGAAAGATCATAGCAGCCAAGGTCATGTTCTTTCCACCTTGGTCTTGAATCTTGTGGTTTGAATAGGAATGGCCCCCACAGACTGACGAGTCTGAATATTTGGCCTAAAGGGAGTGGCACTATTAGGAGGTGTGGTCGTGTTAGAGTAGTGTGGTCCTGCTGGAGCAGTGCATAACTGTGGAGAAAAGCTTTGAGGTTTTGTGTGTTCAAGGTTGGCCTACTGTGACAGAGAACCATCAGCTCCTTTGCTGGCACCATGTCAGCCTGCATGCCACCATAATTCCTGCAATGGTAATAATGGACATGACCACTGGGTTTTGGTGGCACACACCTTTAATTCTGGCACTCTGGAGAGAAAAGCAGGCAGAGCCCTCTAGGTTCTGGCCTACAGAGCAAGTTCCAGGATAGTCAAGGCTCTCTGTTACCCAGAGAAACCCTATCTCAAAAATCAAAAAGTACTATGAAGAGATACAGGCAGCCAAAAGCTTTGCCCAGTTTTGGTCCTAGCTCCACCACTGCATTAGAGACCTTCTACATTTAGTTTTCCAGTGTGCACAGGTCACTCTGCCATTTCAGTGTTGAGTTCAGAGGACAATTTGCAGGTGTGGTTTGCTGCTTTTACCATTTAATAACCAGGGATTGAACTCAGGTCCTCAGGCTGGGTAGCAAGCACTTTTACCATCTATGGAATCTCAACCAGACCCAAATTACGCATTTAAACACAATACTTAACCTAGATCTAAGCGTGTGGGGGGAGGTCCTGAGATTTAATCTTAGCAGTATGAAAACACTTTTAAAAGCCTATCACATTTACTCATTTATTAGTGTGTACCTGTACGGGCACACCTGTGCTACACAGTATATCTGTGGTGGTCAGAGAACAGAACAATTTATAAGAGTCATTTTTTTTCCTATTATGTTATGTTAGGTCTTGGGGACCAAATTAGATCATCAGGCTTGGTAACAGATGTCTCTACCTATTGAGCCACCTCACTGGCTCCCACCACGTGAACATTTCAAGAAAAAAATTAACACCATTTCCAACACACACACACACACGTCAAGAGACCGAGAATAAAATGGAATCCACAAGCCCATGCTCCAATCGCTAGGCTCCAGAGCCCTGAGTAAGGCATGTGTCACCACTACCGAGCATGATTCATTTTCTGAAAGAATGTCAGAATATCTGTTTTTCACTACTTGATACCCAAAAAGGACCCCAAAACCTAGATCTTTCCCATTTAAATAGACGGTGAAAACTGACTAGTCTGCAAGGCTGCTCACCTAAACTATCAGGGCTGTCAATGGAGAAGCACATCAGAATAACATCCGTGTCTGGGTAGGAGAGAGGCCTCAGGCGATCATAATCTTCCTGTCCAGCTGTGTCCCACAAAGCCAACTCTACCTGTGATAGGAAAAACAACCACACAAGTGCAATGTTAATAATACCACCCATTTTAGGTCACTTACTACATTTAAACAAAAGACTGTCCAAAATAGTAGAAACAGCTATTCATCTTTCTGAGAATCAAATCAAATAACAGGGTATTTAAACAGTATTATTTTATTAAAATGGTATATTTGTTAACAGAATAAAGTGCTACAATTCAAAACGTTCAATTAATGAAATACTGTAATTTATAAAGCCCTACACAAAGAACTAAGGGTAACTCAGCTGAGCTGGGGAAAACAGTCTTCCTGAGAAAAGAATACAACTAGCTATCAATGCCAAACGATCAGCTCTGAAAACATAAAGTTAACATTAAACAGACTATGTTGTACTTATGTATTTAGAAATACATACACATACACGCACAATGAAAAAAGGTCATGGATTTGAACAGCAAGAAGGGGTATATGAGAGTTCAAGGTCTACAGAGTGAGCCAGTTAGGGCTATAAAGAAATTCTATCTTGAAAAACAAAAACAAGCAAAAAAAGTCTTTTCATCAGGTTCCCAGAAACATTTGCTTCCAAGGACCCATGCAGACTGGGATGGCAATATGCTGCAATGGTGGGTCACCTTCAAAGAATACATTGGCTCTCAGTCCCCACAGCACTGGGCCACAAGGTATGTTAGGCAAGTTGTTCTACCACTGAGCTACATAACCAGTCTCCCGTGTGCACTGGCCATGACTTGTGATGTCTCTGCCGCAACCTTCTGAGTAGCTACAACTACAGGCCTGTGCTACCCTACCAGGATTACTTCCTTCTAGGAGGCAGGGTTTTATTCTGCAGCCCATTCTGGCCTCTAACTTGCAGTCTACCTGCCAAGTGCTGGGATTACTTGTGTATGCCATGTGCTAGGCTGGAATACCTTTTTAGTTAGTTTTACTGTAAGAAATAAGATCTAATGCCAGGCGGTGGTAGCGCACGCCTTTAATCCCAGCACTCGGGAGGCAGCGGCAGGTGGATCTCTGTGAGTTCGAGGCAGGCTTCAAAACTAGAAAAACCCTGTCTCGAAAAACCAAAAAAAAAAAAAAAAGTAAAATATGGCCGAATTCATGCTAGATAATGGCTGGGCAAATGTGGAAAGAAAGTGTTGGAAGAATAAATTCATACTAAGGCCCAAGAAGATGTTTATGCTAGACATTCTGTTGGCCTTCGGCCATCTT
>NC_022012.1:81253164-81254832 GCF_000317375.1 Microtus ochrogaster | reverse complement strand
AAAAAAAAAAAAAAAAAAGAAAAGAAAAAAATAAGATAGAGCCTAGAATATCAGGGGTTCAAGGCCAGCCTTGGTTCAAGAGTGATATAGAAACCAGACTGAGGTAAATGAAACTATCTCAAAAACCAACCACTAATAAATCAACCAACCCAAGTCCCAAAAGAAAAGTGGCAGAGGAAAATGGATTTCTGTTCCTAACATTTTTGCTACACTGTGTAAAAAAGGCTTATTCAACTAAGATATCAGTTATCATGGAACTTGAACTTACCTGCTTTCCATCCACTTCAATATCTGCCACATAGTTTTCAAACACCGTGGGCACATAAACCTCTGGGAATTGGTCCTTGCTGAAGACTATGAGCAAGCACGTCTTACCACAAGCTCCATCACCAACAATCACCAGTTTCTTTCTGATGGCAGCCATCACTTAAACATAAAACAAAAGGTATTATATAGAATGTATAAGAATACATAAGCAGCCTCAGATTACGACACATTTCAGTAGCTGTGGGGGTAGAAAAGGGAGCAGGACTATAAGACTATGTCTCAAAACAAAACACATAAATTATCACAATGAATGATGTAATACTGTAGGACATGGACTGGGCATGGTAATAGATCTAAGAAATTTTGAAGCCAATCTAGTGTACACAGTAAGTTCAGGACAGTCAGAGCTACATAGTAAGATCTTGTTTCAAAACAAAAATAATAACAAAACAATCTATCAATCAAGGGACTGTCTCAGTAAAGTGCTTACTGCTCAAGCATGAGGATTTGCACTCAGATCACCAGCACAGAAAAAGCCTGTCAGGAGACAGCAATTTTTATACACTAGCAATGAACAATCAGAAAAATGAATAGTTTTACAGCTTGGCATGGTGGCTCATGCTTGTTATCACAGCACTTGGAAGGCCCAGAGAGGGGGCTTACTTCCAACATAGAGTCTGTTCCAGGCCAGCATAAGATATAGTATATGTTATCTCAAAAATAAAAACAAAAATAAATTTTGCAAAGCATAATGGGACATGATTTTAAGCCTGAACTACACTGTACATTCAAGGACTGCAGATGTAGCTCAGAGGTACATCACTTCACTAACATTTTCTAAACCCTGGGTTTAATCCCTAGACCACAAAACTACACAAAACCAAAAAGTTTAAGAACAGTTTGAGCATAGTGAAACTCTGTATCAAAACACCAAGAAAGAATATCCAGGTGTGGCAATACAACCCTGTAATCCTAGCACTTGGAAAGCAGAGATCAGGAGCTCAGAGTCATATTCAGCTACATAGCAAGTTTGAATCCAGCCTGGGCTCTATGAGAGCCTGTTTCTAAGACTGTATCAGCAAGAGGCTGGGGTGATGAGACGGCTTAGTTGGTTAAGGTACTTGCCATCAAACATAACAACCTCAGTTTAATTCCTCAGACTCACAGGGTAGAAGGAGAACCAACTAGTAGTACAACTTGTCCTCTGACCTCCACACATGTGCCAATGCACACATGTCTATATAATAATGTTTATTATATGAGCCCAGTCTACATTTATCAAAACATAGCTAGGACTATACTCAATTATACTTGGAATTTCATGCCTCTTAAAATAAAATTTGAAGCCGGGCGGTGGTGGCGCACGCCTTTAATCCCAGCACTCGGGAGGCAGAGGCAGGC
>NC_022012.1:81251443-81253033 GCF_000317375.1 Microtus ochrogaster | reverse complement strand
AATAAATAAATAAATAAATAAATAAAAAATAAATAAAATTTGAGCAGCATTATGACTTAAGGCATAAAGGTATTTGTAGTTGGGCTGAAAAGACACAGCGGTTAAGAGCACTGGCTGCTCTTACAAAGGACCTAGGTTTAATTCTGAGCACCACATCAGTTCCAGGAGATCTGATGCCATCTTCTGGAAAAGGGTGCCCAGGACCCAGGTGGTAGAAGAAACAAACTAGTGAACCTCCATAAATATGCATGCGCAAACACACATATAGTATAACAGCGATCCTGTTCCTGTGGCTGGGCTCCAATCACGTTTGCCACAAGCCTTCAGGATATTCTCAATGCTAAAAGGCCTGGTATTCAGGATTTTCTAAAATTACAACACAAACATTTCTCTTCCCATTTCATTTGGGAAAATTTAAAAACTACATTGATTTGTTCATTTATTTGTTGGAGGAAAGGCACACATGTCAGAGAATGGGTGGTAGGCGGTCAGAGAGCAACTTCCAGGAAATTTCTTTGCTACCACTTAGAGCCCAGGAATCAAACTTAGGTTATCAGGCTGGGTAGCAACTGCCTCTACTGGCTAAACCATCTTGCCAGCCAAGTCTCCCACCTTTTTACAGTAAACACCTTCCCCTACTCACTAACTAACCTTGAACATTTCTAACTGCCTCAGTGCAAAGAAAGGTCTTTACTGAAAACCTCTTTTCTTTCCTCAGAAAGAAGCACCCTACTTACCCATTCGATTTTTTTCTGGCCCAAAACCAACCCCTTCCCAATTACGTGTTGCCGCAAAGTACAGCCTTAGGTCTCTCTTGGAGCTTGTATCATAAAACCACGTCTGAGCCAGGCATAGTCATGAATGACTTCAATCCCAGCACTAAGGAGGCAGAAGCAGGTGGATCTCTGAGTTTGAGGCTAGCAAGTTCCAGGATAGCCAAGGCTGTTACATAGACAAACTATCTCAAACAAAACAAAACAAAGCAAAAACAATGAAAAACCGGGGCTAGGGACAGTTCAGTTGGGTTGGTAAAGTGTTTGCTTGCCTGGAGTTGATCTCCAGAACCCACATTAAGAATGCCAGATGTTGCCAGGCGGCAGTAGAACACGCCTTTAATCCCAGCATTCGGGAGACAGATGGATCTCTGCTAGTTCAAGACCAGCCTGGTCTACAAGACCTAGTCCCAGGACAGGCTCCAAAGCTACAGAGAAACCCTGTATATCAAAACAAACAAACAAACAACAACAACAAAGCCAGATGTGGTGGCACCTTTTGTAAGTAGCGCTGGAGAGGTGGTGGCAGAAAGATCCCCTGGGCTCATTAAGCAGGACTACTTGCTACTTGGTATATTCCAGGCCAGGGAGAGGCTCTGACTCTCTGACACACACACTAAGGGCAGTGTGGGTGTTTTCCCTTTTTTTTTTTTTTTTTTTTTTTTTAGTTTGGGTTTCTCTGAATTGTGCTATTCTGGTACCCACTCTGGAGACTAGGCTTGAACTCACAAAGATCCACCTGCCTCTGCCTGGGTGGGATTAAAGGTGTGAGCCCCTATTGCCTGGCTAAAAGTTGGCATCTTAATTATTTTTGAGG
>NC_022012.1:81243658-81251343 GCF_000317375.1 Microtus ochrogaster | reverse complement strand
TTTTTTTTTTTTTTTTTTGAGATGGGGTTTCTCTGAATCGTGCTATCCTGGAACTCACTCTATAGACTAGGCTCAAACTCACAAAGATCCACCTGCCTCTGCCTGGGTGGGATTAAAGGTGTGAGCCCCTATTGCCTGGCTAAAAGTTGGCATCTTAATTATTTTTGAGGATTTATTTATTTATTTATTATGTATACAACATTCCTTCCATGTATGCCTGTAAGCCAGAAGAGGACACCAGATCTCATTATAAATGGCTATGAGCCACCATGTGGTTGCTGGGAATTGAACTCAGGAGCTCTGGAAGAGCAGTCAGTCAGTCAGTGCTCTTAACCTCTGAGCCAGCTCTCCAGCCCCTAAAAGTTGGTAGTTTTAAAAACATTTTTCTCTGCTCCCCTCCCCTCTAACCTTCCCATGGTTCCCATGCTCCCAATTTACTCAGAAGATATTGTCTTTTTCTGCTTCCATATAGACTAGAACCACGTACATCTCTCTTAGGGTCCTCATTGTGGTCTAGGTTCTCTGGGATTGTGAATTGTAGGCTAACCAGCCACTTATGAGTGAGTACATATGGTATTTGTCTTCTGTGTCTTGGTTACCTCACCCAATATGTTTTCTAGATCCATCCATTTGCCTGCAAATTTCAAGATGTCATTTTTTTCTTCTGTGTACAATTCCATTGTGTAAATACACCACATTTTCCTTATCCATTCTTTGGTTGAGAGGCATGAAAAAATGCATTTTCTTAGTGATTGATGGGAAAGACCCAGTCCATGGTGTGTAGGTTCATAGCATACAGAGGGGAATCCCACATCAATGGTGAGTAATGGTGTCCCTGGGCTGGTAGTCCTAAGTTCTATAAGAACCACATGAGCAAGCCAGTAAGTAGCATTCCTTCATGATCTCTGCATCAGTAGTTCCTATCTCCAGGTTCTTGTCCTGACTACCTTCAATGATGAACCATGATGTGGAATATAAGCCAAATAGACCCTTTCCTCCCCACCCTGCTTTGTTCATGGTGTTTCATCACAGCAACAGCAACAGCACAATAACTAAGATAGTGAGGCAGGACTATAAGGCCGGGCACTTAGAAGGGAAAACTAGAAGAATCAAAAGCTCACGGTCATCCTTGGCTATACAGCAATGGATGAATGAAACACAACTTTAAAAAAAAAGGGGGGGGGTACAAAAAAAAAGATGGTACAAGATGCAAGGGTCATCTATCTGTGTATGTGAAAGAAATGACTCAGCCATTAAGAGCACTTACCGTTGTGGAATTAGTTTAAGATGTGTTATATTTCTTTATGCTGTGGAATATTTGTTTAATGATGCAAAGATTTTGGGAGGGGTGCGGTTGGTTTTTTCAAGACAGAGTTTCTCTGTAGCTTTGCAGCCTGTTCTAAAACTTGCTTTGTAGATCAGGATAGCCTCAAACTCACAGAGATCTGCCTGTCTCTGCCTCTTGAGTGTTGGGATTAAAGGCATGCACCACCACTGCCCAGTGTTTTTGTTACATTCTTTTATGTTGCATTTGTTTAACTCTGTAAAGCTGTTACTTTGCCTGTCTAAAATACCCAACTGGTCTAATAAAGGGCTGAACAACCAATAGCTAGGCAGGAGAAAGAAATAGATGGGGCTTAGCAGGTGGAGAAAATAGGAGAAATCTAAGTTAGAGAGGAAGAGCAAGAAAAGGAGGAGAGGAAGATGCTGGGGCCAGCCACCCAGCCAGTCATGAAGCAAGAAGGAAGGAAAGTTATATAGATTAAAGAAAGGTAAAAAGCCCAGAGGCAAAACATAGTTAAAGAGAAATGGGATAATTTAAGTTAGAAAAGCTGGCTAGAAACAAGCAATGGTTAGGCCAGGCATTCATAGGTAAGAATAAGCTTCCATGTGTTTATTTGGGAGCTGGGAGGCAGACCCCAAAGGGGGGGAGGAGGGAGAACTACACCTTACTGCCCTTGCAGAGAACCAGGATTTGGTTCACAGCACCCACATGGCTACTCTCAGATGTCTGTAACTGCAGTTCCAGGTGATATGAAGTCTTCTTCTGACCTCTGCAAACATCAGGTATGTACATGGTGCGCATACCCATGCAGGCAAAACAGCCAAACACAAATAAACAGCATGGTGGCACACATCTATAATCTCTACACTTAGTGCAGTGAGAAAATTCAACAGTACTGTACTTGGCATGAATTCGAGTAATGGCACCTAAGCTCTGAAGTAATCTTTTGCAAATTAAATAAATAAAAAAATAGTACAGTGGCTCACAGCTACTGGCAATACAGATTACCATTTGCCAGCACCCACCCAGGATTATCAAAGTCTGCCTAATGGGCTTTATGCAGACATAAATAACAGGGAAGAACTGCTACAAGTTTTGAGGTTAAAGGGAATGGGACTTAACATGCAAGTGAAAGAGTAGTCAGGCGGTGGTGGTGCACACCTGTAATCCCAGCACTGAGGAGGCAGAAGCAGCAGATCTCTGTGAGTCTGGGGCCAGCCAGGTCTACAGAGCGAGTTCCAGAACAGGTTCCAAAGCACAAAGAAGCCTGCCTTAAAACAGACAGGCAAACAAACAAACAAACAAACAAACCCACAAGTGACTCTACATAGATCATAATACTTTCTCCCTTTTCCAGATAGGGGTTCTCTATGTATTAGGCTGTTCTAGAATTTACTTATGGAGGTCAGGCTAGCCTCAAACTCAGAGATCCACCTGCCTCTATCTCCCAAGTGCTGGTATTAATGCTTTTTAACACTGACAGCATATCTACCTCTTCAATAAATTTTTAGCCTATTTTTGACATATCAGAAGCCAAAAAAGATATCTAAGGTGATACTTCTACCTATTAATGAATGCATTAAAGACTCTTATTAGCCAGGGCTGAAGAGATGGCTCAGTGGTTAAGAGCACTGCTTGCTCTTCCAGAGGTCCTGAGTTCAATTCCCAGCAACCACAAGGTGACTCACGACATCTGTGATTTGGCACCCTCTCCTGACCAGCAGACATACATGTAGACAGAAACTGTATACATTACACACACACACACACACACACACGACTCTTTTAGCCAAACATTACCAGCAGGCACAAAATAGTCCTCCAGCCAAGAACAGAAGTGGAATTAATTCACCTGAATTACTATGTCTCTGCAGGATCAAGATGTTTATAATATTTTAGAAAGATAATGAATAAACTTCCAAACAGATAAAATAACCATATCTTTAAAAATTGCTAATTCCAGCACACTTAAGATAATTATAATTTTACCTTATGTATCTTCAAAAGGTTAATTACACGGAAGAAAGTGATGATTACAACAAGCTTTCTACAATTTCTAGACACTTGAACACCACACAAAATGCAAAACAATCTCATTTTTCAAGGGCTAACATTAAAAATTGAGGTATAGGCTGGGCAATGGTGGTGCACACCTTTAATCTCAGCGCTTGGGAGGCAGAGGCTGATGAATCTCAATGAGTTCAAGGCCAGCCTGGTCTAGAGCAAGTTCCAGATAGCCAGGACTATTACACAGAGAAAGCCTGTCTCAAATGCCTCCCTCAAATTTGACGTTATAACACATATCCTATTTTTTTTTTTTTTTTTTTTTTCGAGACAGGGTTTCTCTGTGGCTTTGGAGCCTGTCCTGGAACTCGCTCTGTAGACCAGGCTGGTCTCGAACTCACAGAGATCCGCCTGGGATTAAAGGCGTGCGCCACCATCGCCCGGCAACACATATCCTATTGATATTATTTCAAGTATATAATTCTGAGACTTTATCTCTCAAACATGTATGCTTAAATTTATACATCTTAGCATTTTCTCTAAATTGAAAGAAAATATACACGATGCCGATGATTATTAGGGAAGCAAAATTTGCAGGTGGTGGTGGCATACACCTTTAATCTCAGCACTCTGGGAAACAGAGAGGTGTTCAAGGTCAGCCTGGTCTACAAAGTGGGTTCCAGGACAGTCAGAGTAGTTTACACAGAGAAATCTTGTCTCAAAAAGTTGCCTAGCCTTCTAGGAATCAAAGCTGAAAAAATTGACAGAAAATTTAAAAATCACAAGACTCAGCTGGGTATGGTGGCACATGCTTTTAATCCCAGCACTTGGGAGGCAGAGACAAGTGGATCTCCAAGTTTGAAGACAGCCAGGTCTACAAAGAAAGTTCCAGGACAGCCAGGGCTACACAGAAACACCCTCCCCACACACACCAAAAAGCTGGATATATATACAGTAACACTTCTTCCAAAACTGTTTTTTTTTTCTGTTAATTTCTTTTAAGATTTATTAATTTTTATGTGTATGGGTGTTTTACCTGCATGTATTCTGGACTCTGGTGCCCATAGAGGTCAGAAGAGAGCATTGGAATCCTGGAACTCTGAGTTACAGAAGGTTATGAGCCCCAAGTGGGCACTGGAAACCAAATTTGGTTTTTCTAGATCAATGGTTCTCAATCTGTGGCTCGTAACCCCCTGGAAGAGGGTAGTTGGAGGACCTTTTTACAGGTGTTACATATCCAATATCCTGTATATCAGATATTTATATTATGATTCATAACAGTAGCAAATTACATTTATGAAGTAGCAAAAAAAAACAATGCAGGGAGCCAGACAGGATTGCCATTGCAAGATGGCACCATATCCTGTCTTGTTGGTTATACTCCATATTTGGCGATGCCTTTGAGAGCTGCCTGTCCCCCACTTCCCGCCTGCGCGGTGAATGGGGGTCCCTGGGCCTATCTCGATGCAGTCTGGTGTCAGCTGATGGTGGCAAACAATCACAGGGCAACCCATGTGCCAATTCCATATATAAGCAGCTGCCTTAGTGCTCTCGGGCCCCTTCGCTTCATGTTATCTCTCAACCAAGTGCACTCCAGTAAAGCGTGATCTGAAAAGAATCCTCGTGTCGTGGTCGTTCTTTCTCGCTGGTCGAGGAGTTCGCCGCAAAACAATTTTATGGTTAGGGCCAACACAACATAAGGAACTATGTTAAAGGGTCGCAGTATTAGGAAAGTTAAGAACCACCACTTAGAACAGCAAGTGCTCTTAGCAGCCAAGCCATCTCTCAATCTTCCAATGTTAATTTTTTTAGAATTCTTTTTTTGTTGTTGTTGTTGTTTTGTTTTATGTGTAGGAGTGTTCTGCCTATGTGTCTCAATATAATTGGTTGAATTCTGGCAGAGTGTTGTACTGCAGATAAGGAAATAACCGAAAATTCTGGAAACATTAATTTCAAGAATTCTAAAACCCACAGCCTAGAATGCCAAAACAATAAAGCATCTATCCTTCTCTGTTGGTTAAGCCCATGCTTAGGGCTACATCCATATTTCAAGGCCTCTCCTCAGCTCCCAACAAAGATCAGGGCCGTTTAGTGCTTTCCCTTAGTACCTCACACTTCTCTCAGACTCATGTATCATGTTCCTCCAGGGTTTCCTCTGCCAAATCCATCAACATAAGAACATTATCTGTCTTGTTCACCATTATTGGACAAGTATATAATAGGCAGTACTCAAATAAATCAAACAAATCTGTGTGTGTGTGTGTGTGTGTGTGTTCATGCATGCACTTGAGTGTGCAGGTGCATGAGCCCTAAGGATGTTCTCTGCCTTAATTCCTTAAGATGGGGGGTCTTTGACTAAACTGGAAGCTCACTGTTTTGGCCAGAACTCCTAGGATCCACCTATCTCTGCCTCCACCTCCCACATCCCCTGCTATGGTTACAGGCTGCCATAGTCATGCCTAGATTTTTTGTCAAGTCTTCATGCTTCCTGTGCAATCACTCTTACCCACCAAACCACTTCTCCAGCCATGAACAAACAAAATTTTAGAATCAAACAATCTTTATAAAGCCAATCTATGGCACAACAGCCTTTTAAAATTTATTATAGGTCAGTGAAAAATGCAAAAATAAATTTTTTAAAGAAATGCTTATTTTGCTGGGTGTAGTTGTGTAAGCCTTTAATCCCAGCACTCGAGAGGCAGAAGTAGGTAGTCTCTGAATTTGAGAACCAACCTGGTCTACATAGCGAGTTCCAGGTAAGCCAGCAATACATTACATAGTGAGACCCTGGTTAAAAAAATTATTTTAATGTGTGTGTTCATGTACGAAGGAGCACATGGAGGCCAGAGGTCAACCTCAGTTGTCATTCCTCAGGAGTCTTACAACTTTGGTTTTAAAACAGGATCTCTTACTGGGTCCTGGAGCTTATCCATTTGGAAAGCCTCACTGCTCACATAGGCCCTGTCTCTTTCTCCCCAGTGCTGATATTATTTTACGTGGACACTGGGGACTAAGCTAAGGCTTTCTTGTGCAGTGAGCACTTTACTGAGCAAGCTATCTCCCCAGACCCATGGCATATACAGATTTTAAAAAGAAAATGAATTCGGACACTCCTGTAATTCTACAGTGAGGAGGTTGATAACGAAAGATTCAGAGTTTGAGGTCAGCCTGGGATACACAGTAAAACACTGTAAAGTAGGGATAGAGAAATGGCTGAGTGGTTAAGAGTACTGATTGCTCTTCCAGAGGACCCAGGTTTGATTCCAAGCACCCACATGACAGCTTACAACCATTTCAGGTTATCTGGTGCCCACTTCTGGCATCTGCAGACAAAGCATCAATATATACAAAATATACACATTTTTAAAGACACAGCATGCATAAATAAATAAATAAATAAATAAATGGGAAACAGAGAGGGGGAACTGCCAAACATGTCTGAATAAGAAAGGTGGTCAGTGACTTAAAAAAAAAAAAGACACAAATGACAAATCAGGTGTGGTAGCTCCTGTCCACATTGCTGACACTTGAAAGGATAAGGCAGGAGGAATGCCTAGATTTCAAGGTTATTCTGAACTACGGGTTCTAGGTCAGCTTGAGTTACTATGTAAGATCCAGTGTTAAGATGCAAGTGCAAGACAGGAAATCTTGCAGAAGTCAGAATGAAAAAGTAAAAATAGTGTTAGTAAGCAGTTTAGTAGAGGTGTCTGATCAAACCTGAGTTTGATCACACGGTGGACGGGGAGAATCAACACCCCACAAATTACCCTCTGTGAGTTCCAGGACAGCCAGAGTTATATAAGAGACCCTTTCTTTCTCAAAGATAATAAAAAACAGCCAGGCAGTCATGGTGCACACTTTTAATCCCAGAATTTGGAAGGCAGAGACAGGTGAGACTTTGAGCTAGAGGCCAGCCTGGTCTACAGAGTGAGTTCTAGGATGGCCAGGGCTGCACAGAGAAACCCTGTCTTGAAAAACCAAAAATGGGAATAGAAGCCGAAAATGAAGACTTATTTTCTAGGAACGGGGTCAATTGGTAAAGCACTTGCACTACAAACATGAGAAGCATAGTGTGAAGCTTTAATACCCACAAAAAAGGATGACATGACAACACGTGCCCGCAGTCAGGAGAAAGGGAAAAACAGGAGGATTCCAGGTGTTTGCTGGTCAGTCAGTAACACCAAATGGAAAGTTCCAATAGGGCAGGGCCCATTGTGGTGACATACACTTAATCCCAGCATTCAGGAAGCAAAGGCAAACAGATCTCTAAATCTGAAGCTAGGCTGAGGTCTACATGGTGAGTACAAAGTCAGCCAGGGCTACACAGTGAGACCTTGTCTGGAAGGAAGGAAGGAAGGAAGGAAGGAAGGAAGGAAGGAAGGAAGGAAGGAAGGAA
>NC_022012.1:81242390-81243048 GCF_000317375.1 Microtus ochrogaster | reverse complement strand
ACCGCCATCAAGGCTGAACAAACCTAGTTAGGTCCCAGAACCCATATGATGAAAGGAGAGAACCAACTCTTGCATTTTGTCCTCTTACTGCCACATTCTTCCCAAAACCAAACATAAACAAATATAAAAGAAGTGGAGCTGGCAAGATGGATCATCAGATAAAGGTCCTTGCTGCCAAGGTTGAAGACCTTAATTCAATCCCTGGTACCCACAAGGTTGAAGGAGAGAACTGACTTCCACAGTCATCCTGACACAAAATAAGTAATAGAAAAAAAAAAAATGAAATCCCCTCAAGATTAGACAAGAGAATCACTAATAGTAATTATTAATAGTGCCCAAATTTCCACAAATTTCTATTAATAATGATACCTCACTATAAGGAAAAGGAAAAGAAAAAAATATAGGAAGAAATATTTATTTACATACCTTACAAAGGTACTGAAAACACACAGCTTCTGTGACAGTGGTTGTACAAAGTACCTGGAACTTCTCAGATGCAAGGCTATAAAATTAAGAAAAATAAGTTCATTTTATAACAACAAAAACAAGGTAAAAAAAAAAAAAAAAAACAGTCCAGACAGGGTTTCTCTGAAGTTTTGGAGCCTGTTCTGAACTTGCTTTCTTTGCTATAGTCTTTAACCACTACACAACTACAATC
>NC_022012.1:81240772-81241860 GCF_000317375.1 Microtus ochrogaster | reverse complement strand
GCCCGGCTAAGACTCATCACAATTAGGCAAGCACACAAAGATGCTCTTGGCACTGGTCTGAAGCTTTGGTAGCTTCAAGAATTCCACCTTTGATGAAATGATTCCCTCAGTGATGATTCCATCGGTGAGGGTGGTCTTTAGTGCCTCTTGTAAAGCAGTATTAAGGTCATTACACCTCTAGAAGCTTTCCTTGGCTGTAGCGGTGGGATGTGGGTGGTGAAACCAAATACTGAATACACCGAACCTTTTGCTCAACTTAGTGGTATCAACGGAAAAGCTAATTTCCAGTAAACATCATAAAAATATACCATTTATACTATCCATGACCTTCTCTTTAAAAAAAATTACTGTTAGTCAGGCATGGTGACGCATGCTTTAATCCCAGCAGAAGTGGGCGGATCTCTGAGAGTCCAAGGCTATTCACTGGTCTAAGTGAATTTTGGGACAGCCAGGACTATGCAGAGAAACACTATCTTAGAAAAGAAAAAAAAAACTTTAAAAATATATTTTTAATTGAAGGCCTGGCATGATGGTACACATCTATACTCTCAAACTCAGGAAGCACTGGCAGGCAGATCTCTGTGAGTCTGAAGCCAGTCTGGTCTACAGACTGAGTTCCAGGACAGTCAATGATACACAGAAACGGTGTGTTGGCTGGGTGGTGGTGGAGATGACAAAAATGAAAAGAAAAAAGATTTTTGTTTAAAATAGAATTACATCACCTTCTCCCTTCCATATGCCCCACACAAACTCAAGTTGATAGTTTTTTATTATTGTTACATACATATGTATGTATATGTATGCACAAATATATAAACACAACCTTCTGAGTCTATTTTTGTTGTTTGTGTGGATAGTTTCAGCGCTTACAACTCTGCAATGGACAACCAATAAGGGAGAGGCTAAGTCTCTTCCACCTAGCAGTCCTAGGTTCTCTGTCTAGGGTATGACCCCATGAATTTAATTTCTCCCCTTCCATGTTAGCATGTCCATTAATGTTGCCATCAATCTTACTTTTCAAATATAATGCATGCTGTTCTTTTAAAGTAAAATAGATGAATTCTATATACAAATTTCCCCATTTAAGA
>NC_022012.1:81238919-81240672 GCF_000317375.1 Microtus ochrogaster | reverse complement strand
GATCTCTGTGAGTTCGAGACCAGCCTGGTCTACAAGAGCTAGTTCCAGGACAGGCTCCAAAGCCACAGAGAAACTCTGTCTCGAAAAACCAAAAAAAAACCCAAAACATTCAATTATTGTTTTGTGTTGTGCGGAGGGTCAGAGGATAACTTGGTCTCAGGAATTAAACTCAGAGCTCCCGTGGCAGTCGTCTTTACTTGCGGAGACACCTCAACTGGTCTGTACCCAATGTTTGCTTCTTTTTTGATACAGGGTCTCACTGCATAGACCTGCTGGGCCTGGAAACTCACTACATACAAAGATAGCTTTAAACTCAAGAGCTCCCTCTGCTTCCAAAGTGTTGGGATTCAAGGAGGAAACTACCATACTGGACACACCAAAGTCTCATGACAATACTTTTTCCTTCCCAATTATTTGTATATTTGTACAAGCGAACGCTACACATAGAGGTCATAGCATGGCATATGAATGCTGATTCTATTAAATTCCAACATGTGGGTCCCAGGGATAGAACTCCAATTGTCAGGCCCGAAGGCAGACACTTTGACCTTACTGACGCTGTTATACAAACCTTTTTTTTCTTTTCTTTTTCATAAGTGTTTTGCCTGAAATTATGTATGTACACATGTGTGCCTGGTACCCCTGGAAGTCAGAAGAGGATACCAGATCTCACTGAACTGGAGTTATGGATGTTTATGAGCTGCCATATGTGTGCAAAGAGTAGTATGTGCTCTTTCACTGAGTATTTCTAGTGCCCCATTATATAAATCTTTAATCACCTCAAGTTATAAGACTTACAGTGATCACTGTATCTTACCACCTAAACTAGTTAACATTTTAATGACTGGCCTTATCAGATAGCATTTCCTTTTTAAGTTTTATTCATTAATATCAAGGTACTGAAGTTCAACTCAGGGCTCATACTTAATAATCAAGTTCTTTACAAGTGGCCTGTGCTGGCTAGTTTTATGCTAATTTAACACAATCCAGAGTCATCAGAGAAGGGAATCTCAACTGAGAAAATGCTTCCATAAAATTCAGCTGAAGGGCCTGGCAGTGGTGGCACGAGCCATTAATCCCAGCACTTGGGAGGCAGAGGCAGGCCTGTGAGTTCAAGGCCAGCCTGGTCTACAAGAGCTAGTTCCAGGGCGGGCTCTAAAGCTGTGGAGAAACCCTGTCTCAAAAAAAAACAAAAACAAAAACAAAAACAAACAAACAAACAAAAAAAAGGATTCAGCTGAAGGGACTCAGGCAGCGTGGTGGCAAGTGTCTTTAAACCCAACACTTGGGAGGGAGAGGCAGGCTGTTCTCTTTGAGTTCAAGGCCAACCTGGTCTACAAAGTGAGGTCTGGGCCAGCCGCAGCTGGCTGTTAGAGTAACCCTGGGGGAAGATGGGATTCAGCAAGCCTTTAAATTACTTTCTTAATCGCTAGGGTGAGGATACCTCTGGTCTGGTGGTCCTGGATTCTCTAAGAAAGCAGACTTAGCATGCCAGTAAGCAGCACTTCTCCACAGCCTCTGCATTAGCCCCTGCCTCCAGATTCCTGCCCCTTGAGTTCCTGCCTTGGCTTCCCTCAATAGCCTGTGATGTGTAAGCCTTTCTTCCAAATTACTTTTGGATTCCATGTTTCACCACAGCAACAAAAACCCTAAGTCAGGGCTTCTACTCCTTGTTGTTTTCTTCTGAGATAAGATATTATATGTAGCTGAAGCTGGCCTCAAATTTGGAGCAATCCTCCTGCTTCAGCATTCC
>NC_022012.1:81225976-81237174 GCF_000317375.1 Microtus ochrogaster | reverse complement strand
GTGAGTTCGAGACCAGCCTGGTCTACAAGAGTTAGTTCCAGGACAGGCTCCAAAACCACAGAGAAACCCTGTCTCGAAAAACCAAAAAAAAAAATCAAACCTAATGGGCATGGTAGCACAGCAGGGTTTTACAGAGAAACCTTCTCTCAAAAAGTAAAACAAAACAACAAACCCCAAAAATTTATATCCTAAAGATACTACACGATCTGGCCTCTGCCCATTTCTCTAACCTCATTTTACCTCCCACTATTTCACTAGCTGGTTCTTTTCCTCTTACCATCATTTGAATTTAAGATACTATCATATATAAACCTGAATATAATTACCTACCCCAATAGGGGAAAAGAAGCTGGTAGCAGACGCTGGTAATTCCAGCACTTGGAAGGTGGACACAAAAGACTGACATGAGTTTAAGCCCAATCTAGCTCTGCCAGCAAGACCCCATCTCAAAAGATATCCGAACCTTTCTCCCCAAATCAAGTCAGTTTGGTATGAACTGCATATTAGTTAAAATTTAATAATCCTGTAGATCATATTTTGATTGCTTAATATAAAAGCGCAGTCAAAAAAATTTTAAGTACATCCAGAATCATTTGGAGCAAACACCAATAAACTGAAACCAACACCGAGAATAAACAGCTTTACTGCCCACCTTGTCTTTACTCACATGATCTACATAATGAATATACAAACCTTCGCTTAAACACTACAGCACCATAGGTTAAAATGGGTCAGAAACAGTGGTTCCTTGCACTACAGAGACTGAAGCAAGAGTGAGGCCAGCCTGGACTACAGAGTGCCAAGTCAAACAGAACTACAAATAAGACTGTCTCAAAAATCGAACTCGAAGCACTTGAAATAGGGATTTTACAGTTGAGCCTCGATGGCATAGGCCTTTAATCCCAGCATTTAGGAGGCAGAGGCAGGCAGATGTGAGTTCAAGGCCAGCCTTGTCTACAAAGCAAGTTCCTGGACGGCCAGGGTTACACAGAGAAACCCTGGGGGGGGGGGGGGAGGAAGATATAAGGATTTTACACGAATTGCTAACTAAACTATTTTTGGAATTTATTGTCACAAATAGCTAATGTCAACAAAACATACCAGTAAGATATATGCCTAAATGTTTGTAACTAGGCGTGGTAGTTCATACCTGCAACCCCAGGACTTAGGAGGGATAAAGAACTGCCACAAGTTTAAGGGCAGTCTGGGCTACACCGTGAGTTTCCAGGCCAGCCTCACCCATAGAATGAAACTCTTGTCTCATAAAAACAATAAAGACGGGTGGTGGTGCACGCCTTTAATCTCAGCTCTTGGGAGGCAGAGGCAGGCAGATCTCTTTGAGACCAGCCGGGTCTACAGAGCAAGTTCTAAGACAGTGAGGATTGTAATATAGAGAAACCTTGCCTCGGAAAACCAAAAATAGGTAAGTAAATAAATAAATGAATAGATAAATAAATAATAGTAGTAACAAAATACAGTTATATCTGGGCCTAATGGCATAGGCCTATAATCCCAGTTACTGGGGAGACTGAGGAAGATTGAAAGTTCAAGACTAGCCTAGGTTTGCAAAGGAGTTCATGGTCATATCCTGACAGTGTAATGAGACTATCTCAAAACATAAGTACAATCAGGGTTGGAAATATACTTCAGCAGCAGAGCCCTTGCTGAGTATGTGTAATGCCCTGGGTTCAAGCCTCAGGCTGAGACCAAACAATCTGTTAAATAAACTATACTGAGGGTACCAGTATAGCTAAGCACTCGAATGCTTGACGAGCATCAAAGTTGGGTTTACTTCCCAGTACCACAAAACAGATAAGTAACACACAGTTATCACTAATACTTTGGTGTAACAACTGAGGCCCACTGATTAGGAGCATAAAGAGGAGAGGACATTACTAGGATTCCCCCCTTTTGGGGGGACAGGATTTTGTTATATAGCCCAGGCTGGCCTCAAATCAGCAATCCTCGAGTACTTCAATTATAGGTTTGTCACCTGACCCACTTCCAATTTTTAAATTCAGCATTTATGTATAATTTGTCATTGCTAGTAGTTATACTGCAACCGAAATCCATTGATCTCAAATTAGTCTTTCAATGAAGTTAAACAATCTCTTGGCTGCTTAGAACAAGTCAAAGATTAGTTCAACACTCAACCTCCTCCTCCTCTCACTACTTCGACTCCACCCATGGACTAAGAAACACCTGAAGACTTTACTCTTCTAATAATTTACACCCTAGTAAGCCAGGATGAACTTTTAAAAGGAGTTAATGACGAACAGACAAAGAACGAGGACTATGAAAACACTCGAACCACTGTCACACATGTGCACACATCACTGCTATTTGATGCATGCAGACCCTCACCAGTTCCACTTAAATCCAGTCAAAAAGGCCTACAACAGCCTGAAAGCATTCTAGAGGGGCCTCATTATGTTGTTTTTGCTAACCATGAACCCCCAGAGGCTGGGTCCTAGAGAAAAGTAACACACTCAAAGGCAAGACTAAGCAAGGAAACGACCATTACAAAAACTTGAAAGTCGTTTAGTAAATGGATTAACCAGCTTCTCCCTAAATGTGCAGTTTGCAAGGTGAAGAACAGGAGACAAAACGGGACCCCCTGATTGTAGCTAAGAGTACATGGAGAAAACAGTTCTAGTCCAATATGACCTTCTAAAATTTTAAGTCTTACCAGGATGGTGCCCCACACCCCGTGATCCCAGGACTATTCAGAAGGCAGAAGCAGGAGCATTGTGAAAATTAGAGGCCAGCTAGATCTACAAAGCAATTTCCAGGGCTCAAGTCAGACTTTGTGTCCGTTTCTCAAGTCTTAGGCAAGTGGCTCTCCTGTCATTACCAACCCACTGTTCTCTCTGCAGAGGACTAATAAACCTTTCTCTTGAAAAAAAGGTCCCTGAGCTCAGTCTCCACCCCTACAAATGGAGTCGGCCTATAAATCCTGAAGATTTTTTTCCTGTCTAAAATACCACATAGACGGGGAAGATGACGGCAGACTAGATGCATTCCTGTTCTCTTCTCCCAGGAGATCTCTGGGTAGAGGCTGTGTAAGTTGAGCACTGGACTTTGACTAAAGTTAGTTTAGGGCTGGAAAGAAGCTCAGAGATATAGCACCTGCTCACTATGCCCCAAGCCCAAGTTTAATTTCAAGCACCAAAGAGGAAAAATAGAAAAAACAAGCTCCATATATTTTATGTCCCCAAGAAACATCACTGCTCCACATAAATAGACAAATCCTCAAAACAACTTCTCTGAGAGACTTCATTAGTGAGACCTACCCTTGTATTTTTAACAATGATACTTGTGTTAAAAGCTCAAAACAGTATCACCACCACACTAGCCATGTGGAAGGTGAAAAGCCATCCATATGGACATACACATTTGGGCATGTGACACTAAGTGGTTGAAAATTCCCACCAAATTCAACACCTGAAAGTATGAGCTTTTCCCCCTCCAGGTTTGCGAGGAGACTATAAACTGGATATATATATATATATATATATATCCTGCAAAAACCACTTTTTTCAAAAGAATGTGAGACGACAGAAAGAACCAAATGAATAACCAAGAGGATAAAATTCTCAGGACTATTAGAAAATAAAAGTGGAACCAATTCTGGAACAACAACAAAAAAATTGGTCTCAATTTTCCACTTCATGTTACTGAACATGAATTAAAAAAACAAACCTCAACTCTACTTTGGGTGCAAAAAGTGCAATTTCATGAAAACGACCTGAAAAGAGAACCCATCAGTAAGTGATTCTTAATTAGTAGTAACTTTAAATAGAAATGCATTTATTTTGATGCAACCTCTCCAAATAATTTTTAAAATGTTTTTTCAACTGGAAAATACCTTCCACCATACAGTCTTAACCGCTAAGATTTCAAAACAATCTTTTACTTACACAATCTCTATGAAATACGGCACTGAAAACAGAAAATCCACTCAAAGCCTTACTGTCCTCACCCGGTATAAAACGGTGACTAATGATCCACATAAAATGTAAAAGGCAAAATGGAGTTGTAAAAGAGTTTCTTGCCTATTCCAACTCCTGACAGCCACGCGCGCTTCACAGTGGCAGGCTACCCCCAGCGCGGTCGCTGGCCGGCCGAGAGCCCCCGCCCAGCCCGGCGCAGCCCTGAGAGGAAGCGACGGGGAGGGCGGGCGGCTAGGGCTCCACCAGGCCCGGCCGGGCGGGGGAAGGGGGACTGGAGGCGGCGGGGCGCGCTTCCGGGGACTGCGCGGGAGGGGCCGCCGCCTCGGGCGCGGGGCCCCAGGTCAGGGGCCGGGGCCAGGGGCTGCCGGCCGAGAGCAGCAGGTGGGGTGCGATCGCGACCAGGCGACGGGCGGGTGGCCGGAAAAGTGCCGGCTGGTCGGGCCCGGAGCCCAGGCGGCTGGAGGGAATGCTCCTGCTCACCTCAAGGCGACGACTCCGAGTCCGGCCTCTTCGCGCTGAGGACGCCTATTCGCGAGTCCGCAAACTCTGAGACGAAGACCGGCAGCTCCGCGGGAGAGGGCGGACTAAGGAGAGAACCGACGGAGGACCGCGGGCGGCGGGCGGGGAGCGCGAGCGAACGAGGGCGGGCGGTGGCGGGAGGGCGGGGAGCGACGTGCGCGCCCCCGAGCGCCCTGCGGGCTCGAGCTGGCGCCAGTCGCGGCCCCGCGCACGCGCGCACACTCGCAGTTCGTCCACGATTGCTCAAGAGCGCAACCACGCCCTAAAAGCAAGATGCTTAACCAATCATCGCAGCCGCGCGGAGCATCACGGGAAACCCGGGGCTATAAAAGACCGAGTTGCTATTTTATACTTACCGAATCACTCACCCTTTAAGTAAGCTGGGCGGGGATGGATGCGCCTGCGCGGTTTTAAAGCCCTGCCCTAAACTGCCAACACTTCGCGCAAGCGAAGTAGATCTTCCTTGCCTGAGAGTACGCGTGCGCACCTACAAGCGTAATCCCGGAAGATAAGACGCTTGCGCAGTGAGAACCACGGTGACAGTACACCCAGTGGGGCGCTGGCCAGTCATGGCGGAACCTTGGTCTGGGCAGTTTTTGCAAGCTCTGCCCGCTACGGTGCTCGGAGCGCTGGGCACCTTGGGCAGCGAGTTCCTGCGGGAGTGGGAGACACAGGACATGCGAGTGACTCTCTTCAAGCTGCTCTTGCTGTGGTTGGTGTTAAGTCTCCTGGGGATCCAGCTGGCGTGGGGGTTCTACGGAAACACAGTGACCGGGTTGTATCACCGTCCAGGTGAGGCTCCCTTCGAACCTCCTTGGCCTGGCTGCCCCTACCACCACCAAGCTGTATCACTTGTTTCTCCTGTGTCCGGGTAGACTGCCACTGGTCCCTCAGAAGCCTCGTTGTATCCAGACTTACACCCCCATATCATTTTACACTAGAATCCCCACCTGTCCATCATCACGTTGTAACTGTTTCTCAAAAACCCTTACCAGACAGTGTTTAGTCCCTAGCATCCCAGCCCCGATACCTTAAACTATACTGGTGGTCCCTGACTTGACCTGCTCAGAGCCCCACCCTCAGCCTCCTGCAGCTCCTGGGTGTGTTCCTGCCTCCAGGTCTGAGTGGCCAGAATGGATCCACACCTGATGGCTCCACACATTTCCCTTCATGGTGAGTAAATCTCTATCCCGACCCCATGCTTGGCAGTCAGGGGACACTCGAGTACTGGTGACAGGGAAGAGAATTCTCAGGATGCCAGTGCCCTAGCTTAGTGAGTGGCCTTTGCAAGAACCCAATTCTCAGGATTGGAGTTGGGCGTTTACCAGTGCCCAGAGAGCCTCTTATCAGCATATTCAGTGGGAATGGATGGGAGTGTTACCAAATTTTAGAAAGAGGAAGTGGTGGGTCTATTGGAAACGAATCCCTTGGTTGGGAAGTCCTTCATTAGGAAAGCAAGAGCATCTATTCTAGGCAAGTACTGTACCATTGAAGCTATAACCCCCCCCCCCAGCCTAACAGCCTCTATTCTTAGCACACTACCTCATCAAGTCAGCCTCCTAATCTCTGAAAAAACAGCTTACTTATCAAGACATTTTGTTCAGCCAATCTCTGAGCTTCTACCATATGACAGAGGTCACAGCAGGTCCAAGAAAACAAGGACAACCCAGACTCTGCTTACAATGGAAGCAAGAGGTTCAGAGGGGAAGTACAAATGCAAAGGGGCTCAGGGACCACCCCCATGACACCTAAACTGAGACCAAAGAGAGAGTAGAACACTGGATAAGGGGGGAAAATAGCTAAAACAGGCTCACTCACTAGGACAAATGTGACATATTAGGAGACTAGAGGAGGCTGTGATGGTGAACTTGGAACACAAGAGCATAGGGGGACCATGGAGCAAGACAGTGGCCTAATCTCATTAGCATTTATAACTGCCTGCTTAATGGCAAGTATTCGTGGATAGACTATTCTGCTATCCATGAAGTAACCTTGCTTCTCTCCATTACTTTCAGGGAAATGACAGCAAATGAACCTCTCAAAACCCACAGAGAATAAGGGAAGGCAACAGCAGAAGGGTCTCCAGAGACACCACTGGGTCTGCTGTCTCCTAGGCTGCATCCTGCTGCTGCCCAGACCCCTTGGAAAACTGCAGAGGGCTTGGGGTTGGGGGACTGGAGTACCACAGTGTTTGCAGGGTGAGCCTATTGCCTTCAGGCTTGCCTCCAACAGCTCCAGGTACCAGGCAGGTGAAGTTTGTCTCTACCATGTGTCTTGCCCTAAGACTTCTGTCAAGGGTTAGAGCTGGGAAGCATCTTGGTTGGGAAGGTCAGCAGTCCCTTTTTCACCTTGTCTTTTTCCTGTCCTCTTCATTCCCTTAGGGCGTGATCTTACAGAGATTTGTCCTTCTAAGAGGAATCTTGAGGTTAACCAGTTCAGAGATTTATGAGGGAAGTCTGTTCTCCCCTAAGCCTTGATTTCCTTGGCTTTGCTTTTTAGGCAAAAAGCCAGGTAATCCTGGCCTGGACCAGAGCACCAAACATGGACCTCCCTGGCCCAGTCAGTCTTTCAGGTCAGAGGCAGGCAGAGGAAGTTATCCTTTCCCAGCTGACCTGTTTCTCTGTTCTTTGAGGGCAAGTTGAGTACCTGAGAGGCGCTGAGTGCACCTAGAGTCCCTGGTATTGGCTACCAGCTCCCCTGCTAAAGTGCCCATGGGGTGTTTTGGTTTGTACCTTGTCACCTCCTAGGGAAGTACTAAGCAGTTAGTGCAATGACTTCATTGTGCCCTGTAGCCTTATCACTTCCCATCTGGACAAGGGTTCATCCTAAGAGCCTGCTAGTATCATTTCAGCCCCTAAAAATATCATTAAGAGTGAGCCACTAGCCAGATAGCCCCGGGCCCTTCACAGTGGGTCAGAAGAGGTTCTAAAGGGGTGGGTGGCAAATGTCCCCAGGGAAACACCACTTCCTGAGAACACTATGGTTCCTAAAAGCATTGTGGCCCTGGATCTATCTCCTCTAGTGGTTGTACTTCTGCCTGTCTCTGCTGGGCCACTGGCTACCTCAGGTGTCCCACTGTCTCTTTGTTAGATGTCACATAGGCTTCTGGCAGCCTTTGTCTACAAAGACTTTGTAGCAGGTGTACTATAAATGAAACTGTACTGAACTCCTCATGCACAAGTACCTACTCCAGCGATGCATCTGTATGGCAGAAAGATGTTCTTCACAGTCTCAGGTCCACCCCCTGACATCCCTACGAAGAGGCAAGGTCTCATATTCCATCTCAGGAGCAACTGAAGATGTGGCATATTAAACAGAGAAGTGCATCAGTCGTGTGGTTATTCCAACAGGGCAAGGGTGTGTGCACACAGGCAACCAGTAAGGGATCGTGGGTGTGTTGCCCTCAGGATCCAAAATACAGTAATTTGCAGAGGTGGAGAACTGATGCCAGCTCCCTAGAGTGGTGGTAGATTGCCTACCAGGGACAATATTCCCATTAGGTTTGGGGATGTGGGAGTGGGAGGGATAGAGAGAGTTGAGTTAGTGTTTCATGTTGTCCAAGCTGGCCTTCGATTCAACATATTGCCGAGGATGACCCTGAACTCCCAACACTTTTGTCCCCAACTCACAAGTCCTGGGATTAAAAGGGAATGCCACCATACCACTTCTATATCCCTGTTAGTTTATATATATATATATATATATATATATATATATATATCCTCTTTCAAGGAGAGCTTACTCAGAACCTGTGTTGGAGGCCAAGAAGACAGGCAGAGTCAGCACCCCAGGAACCCAGTGAACAAGGGAACAATAAAGCTAGAGACCATGGCAAGTAAGAAGAAAGAAATTTTTCTTATTTATTTTTGTGTGCATTGGTGTTTTGCATGCATTCATATCTGTGTGAGGGTGTCAAATCACCCTGAGCTGGATCACAGACAGTTGTGAGCTGTTGTGTGGGTGCTGGGAATTGAACCTGGGTCCTCTGGAAGAACAGCCAGTGCTCTTAACCACTGAGCCCTCTTTCTAGCCCCAGAAGGAAACTTTAATTTTTTTTTCAAGAGTTAGTAAAATACAGTTATTCACAACAAGAGCTAAGGTCAGCCCAAGTACTCAGCCTGCCATGTCTTGCTGCTGCACAGCAGGCTGAGTTGACTAGGGAATGTGGAAGGGTGAGTCTGTGTTTGCTTAACCATCCCTAAGTTTGCACGCAGGAACACACTCACCCGACACTGAGTCAGGAGTCATTTTTATCCCAGGAAAGCCAGAGTATGCATTCATGGGGAGCAAAGTGGAAGGCACCTAAGCTCACACTGCCCACAGTAATAGCCCTTTGAAATTAGAGAAACCATCGTGAGGTAGGTTGGGCAGGTATCCTCCACACAAAAGCAGACATTTGTTCTCTGGCCAGCCCCTGGCAGAATAAGGTTAGTGGGATTGCAGACTAAAATAGGACATTAAGTAAGGTGATTTGTCATTTAAAAATCAGGCCCTAAAGTTAGGATAGCTTGGTGGGGAAGGAGAATAGATGGGATGCTCTCCCCACCCTAATCAGACCACAGCAAACCCCATTCAGCTTCCACCCACCCCTGTGAGTTCTACTTCTGTCCTGACTAAGCACTATAGAATGCCTTCTAGGGCAAGACTCCTGGAGGGAACTGCTTTCCCATGGGTCATCTTCACTTGAGAGTGTAGTAGTTCGTGGGCACAAAGGGCATTTTGCTAACCACCGTCATTTGTTGCTTCCGCCGAACCTCCACCAGCAGCTGTGTCCCTGGCCGACTGTATTTGAATGGCACATATCCCATTGCCACATTCTTCTTCAGGCTGGGTGAAGGGCAGCCACTGGTCACTGTGCCTGTCCAGGCATAAGCCATAGGTTAACACAACCCTGCCAGCCCAATATCCCTACCTTGAATACCCTGCCAGCCAATGTCCCCTCCTGGACCACTTACCAATCACAGTGCCTTCTGTGCTCAGGATAGGGCTGTGAGCTCTCATTGGAGCCCCTTCACATATCAACCCCACACGTCTCTTCTGCACCTCGCCCTTCAGCTGGGGCACAATGATTTTGGCTCCTGGGAAGTCCATAGCAGTTCGGCGCCGCTTCCCTGGAAAGGAACACACCAGATGTAAGCTGCACATAAGTCCTGGACACAGGAATCCTTTACTACGAAGGCCCCAAGTGATGTCATTTAGCATCACTTGGGCTCTATTCTTCCCCTGCACTACAGTCAGTCAATCAATCATCTCCTACCCCCTGGAAGCCATACTTAGAGTCCTCAGTTTCTAAAAGGCAAAACCACAGTAGCACCTTCAGGGAATGAAGGCTCAGCAAAGCTGAGTTACTTGTTGCAGTATATACAACCTTAGGAGTAGTTATGGACTTGCTGATCTCATTAAAAGATACTCTAATCTTCAGGACCCCTTCAGTGCTAGCCCAGCTCACCCAGTGTCCAGCCGAGGCTGCCCTCCACAGGTGTAGTATGTTCATCAATGTCATTCCCATACAGACAGAGGCCTGCCTCCAGGCGCAGGCTATCTCTGGCTGCTAGTCCTGCCAGCTTCACCTCTGGGTTTTTCAGCAGAGCAGTTGCCAAGTGGACTGCCCCTCCTGCTGGCACTGAGATCTGCACAAAGGATGAGAGAGCAGATGGGCAGTTACCCCCTGAGCCTTGAATCCTGTAACCACTTTTTACCACTTTTGGTTGTACAGAAGTGAAACACTCCTGTACAAATAATGATATTCCCCATTTTCCCCTACTCTCATCCCTCTGAGACAGGTAGCTCGGTCTGGCCTGTAACTTATGATTCTCTTGTTTCTACTTCCTGGGTGTTGGGATTATAGGCATGTGCCACCCTCTGCCAAACTTTACAACTGTATTTTTTGTTTTGGGGTTTAATTTGGCTTTTTTTTCTTTGAGATAGGCTCTCACTATGTAGCCTTGCTTAGCCTGGAACTCACTATGGAAACCCAGACCATCATGAATTAAAATGTTCCTGCTTCTATCTCCATAAGCACTAGGATTACAGGCATGAGACCCCATAGGGAATGGTTACTTCTCAACATACCTCCACACCATCTTCTCCTGTGTAGCCACAGCGGGTCACGCGACAGCCAGCCACACCAAACACCTCCATCACAGCACTGGTCATGAAGGGCAGTTTCCTCAAATCATCTGTCACACCAGCCTGTAGCACTTGTGCTGCAGCAGGTCCTGAGCCCAAAAAGAATAACAAGGGTCTTGGACCCAGCACTTCCTGTACTACAGCCTTTACTTAGGAAGCAGAACAGGTCCCAAGCAAGTCCAACTCAGCAAAACAGAAAAGGATGCCCTTGCTCCAACCCTTGGACAGCTTTGCAGAGAGGAAAGATACTTAACTTTGGAATTATGGCATATATCTATCACAGCATCCATACCTTCCTCTCGAGGAAGCATCCATACCTTCCCCTCGGGATAGCATCCATGCTAAGCAGCAAATAAAGGCAGGAAGGCAAGGGCTGGCTCTAGCCCCAACCTGGCCCACTCACCTTGCAGAGCTAACAGGGCATTATCTATCACCTCCAGGCCTACATCACTGCCCCTGTTCTGGAACTCCTTGACCTTGTCCTGAAATGAAAACCAGAAGCACGGGGGCTGGAGAGATGGCTCAGAGGTTAAGAGCATTGCCTGCTCTTCCAAAGGTCCTGAGTTCAATTCCCAGCAACCACATGGTGGCTCACAA
>NC_022012.1:81225002-81225521 GCF_000317375.1 Microtus ochrogaster | reverse complement strand
TTTTTATTTATTATGTATACAATGTTCTGTCTGTGTGTATGCCTGCAGGCCAGAAGAGGGCACCAGACTTCATTACAGATGGTTGTAGCCACCATGTGGTTGCTGGGAATTGAACTCAGGACCCTTGGAAGAGCAGGCAATGCTCTTAACCACTGAGCCATCTCTCCAGCCCCCCCAGGGTCAGCTTTATCTCTCCACCTCTGCTAGTCTCTATCCCCAAACCCTGATGCACACACGGAGTGCCTACTCTTCAGTCTATTGGCTGTTCTTGTACTAAGAGTCATTTTCTGAGCCCCTATCTGCTTTATGAACAAAGAATATAAAAGACCTAGAATAAAAAGCAGCTGTAGGGCCAGGCAGGGGCGGCACATGCCTTTAATCCCAGCACTTGAGAAGCAGAGAGAAGCAGGTGGACTCTGTGAGTTCGCAGCCACAGCCAGCCTGGTCTACAGAGCAAGTTCCAGGACAGCTAGGGCTGTTACACAGAGAAACCCTGTCTGGAAAAACAAAACAAAAGCA
>NC_022012.1:81219629-81224542 GCF_000317375.1 Microtus ochrogaster | reverse complement strand
CCGGTCCTGGAACTAGCTCTCCTAGACCATACTGGCCTTGAACACACAGAGATCTGCCTGCCTCTGCCTCCTGAGTGCTGGGATTAAAGGTGTGGGCCACCACCGCCAGGCTTTACTTCTCAATTCTTAGAAACCCATTTCACACTTACTCTGTGACACCTAGGAACTACTACTTCACCCCACCCACCTCCACCCATGTGCCATCCTCCAGGAGAAAAGATTCAAAGACCATCTTCAGGATCCCACAGGCTCCCAGCACATTCTTCAATGTGTTCAAAACACTGTAAAGCTGGCCTTAGCCTTGCAACTGGATGGCCAAACCTTGAGATTGGTAAATCACTTGAACCACCTAGGGATCTTGTTAAAACTACGGTTCTGGCTCAGCAGCCCAGAGTAGAGCAGCGCTTCAGCATATTCCTAACACAGCCCTAGAAAATGGAGAGGCTGCTGGTTTAGGGATCATGCTCTGAATACCACAGGTATGAGCAGCATGAGGTCAAAACATACAAACTTTGGTTTCTGGCCTCCCAACACAATGTAATAGGGCTGGGATAGTGCTTCTCCAAAGCCGGTTGGATATCTGGAAATGACCCAATGGCTCCATCAAGATAGCAAGCCCTGCAAAGCTATATCTGACCTATCTTTGTGCCTCCTAAGCTTTAGACAAGGACTTAACCTTAACATTGAGAAAAATAAAATAGGCCCACCTGGTTAGGCTTTAGTTCCGCAATGTCTCCAACCACTATACTCTCCATCAGCTTCACTCGGTCACGACCAAATATCTTGGTCTAGGGAAAATATGGAAAGCCTCAGGCCACTGTAGTATCTGAAGTCTAAAAGGCTACTAGGCAAGAAAGCATCCTACAGTTGTCCATAACACACTTCAGCCCAGAAGTAAGCACGGTCTTTGGGTTCTGGAGATGGCAGAGGGTCTACCTTCGTTTCCCCTTTCCCTCCCAGCCTCCTGGGACCGAGCACCTTACTAAGATACCCAACCAATTTCTAGCCAATATCCAGCACAACAGATGGGAGTAGGTATAGCTCTAGCCAAGGGCAGGGGAGAGCAAATCAGAAGACCTCCTAAATTAGTCAGTGCCCCTAACCCTGTAGTCTAAGATCTCCTCACGCTAAGCGGCAAAGTACAATACTGTAGATGGGGAGGAAGACCAGATCCAGCCCCTGGCTCACCTGCAGCATGTGGGACACATCGAAGAGAGAACAGTGCTGGCGTGTATGCAGGTGTGAAACAACGTGACTGTCCCGGTACTGAACAGGTAGACTCCACCCTGCAAACGCCACCATTTTTCCTCCATGGGCCAGGTGGAAGTCATACAGTGGAGTCCTGCGGAGCACATCCTGTGGACAGCCAGGTTTAAAGCCACCAGGGCCCAGTCCCATCAGCTTCCTCCCCCACCCTCCAAGACCAGTAACAAACTCCCACCAGTGCCCTTCATCCCACCTGTACACAACTGAGTGGGCGGCTCTGGACCAAGGGTTGTGCCTGCAGGCAAAAACCCAGAGCCACCACACTCGCTGTCCGCTGCATTGTCACCCGCAACTGGTGCAGCCGGCACACCGAAGCCACTACTCTGCCAGGCACTCTGGGAGATGTAGTCCAACCCCCTGCTTGGACAGGTCTTTCTAGCTCCCAGAGGATGGGAAGGGGTGTGGGAAGCCCACAGGGCAGGCTGGGATTTAGAACGAGCCGTTGACTCCTACTGGCTTCAGGCTCTTCCTTTAGCTAATAAAAGCAAGTCAGGCAGTTCAGAACGGAATACGCTGCCTAGAACCAGAACTAGGGGGTTAGAACTCCCAGCCTCCAGAAGGTCAAAGTTCTGCAAATGGCTGAAAAGCCTGAATTACACATTCAGGTCAAATAGCCGTGGGAGGTGGAGCCACTAGAGGGTGAAATCCGCTGGGCAGTCCTAGTATCATTGTGGCCTGGCTTCTTCTTATGGTCTCTGGCTCTCCCATTGGGCACACACAAGCAGTAAACAGCGGTCACATATTCCACAAGTATTTATTTGTCTTGCCGCACACTAGTTCCAGGGATCTTAGGAATACAGCTATGAATTATGCATGATCCCTGCCACCCCGAATCCTCTCTACTCATGCAAACTAAACACCATTGCTCCCTGAACACAGGACTATGTTGATCAGCCTTTCAGCAAAAACTGGATGGGTTTAAACAATGATCTTGTAGGTAAAAACATTAACTTCAAGAAGGCTGATTGGCAAGAATACAGGGTAGCTACCAAAGGTGGCTAGACTTTCCCAAAAACTGGTGCACATACACATGTTTAATTTTCCAGGTCCAGGACACCTTGCCGCACTGTTTTATAACCCTTCCCAGGGGCAACATCTGGGAGACCTGGAGGGAAACCAAATTTTAGCCCAGGAAAGAGCAGCAGCCTTCATTTACAGGTTGCTCCAGGGCCATCGAGGACCGCAGCCTCTCAAACAGTATCTGTGAAACCTTCGTTTGCACACACTACCCCAGGGTTCATCTCTCATTGTCCTGAGCATGACCAGCAAGAAGCAACTGGGAGAAGGGTCATAGATATGCTTCATGCTGAGACAGAGGACAAATAGATTGGAGGTCTCATTGTCAGGCCCCAGCTGTGCCAAAAGCACCTGCCCAGAACTGACAGACAATATATTTCAGCAGCCAAATCCCAGCTCTGCCTCCTAGGCTGGTATAGGCTGGCAAAAGACAGATTTAAAGAGGGACATTTTCTTTTTCTTTTCATCCCCTGTGCCACAAAGACAAGGTTTTACTGTGTAGCCCCCACTAGTCTGGAATTCATTGTGTAAACCAGGCTGGCCTTGAACTCACAAGTGCTGAGGTTAAAGGTGTGTGCCACCATGCAGGTCTGTAGGACATTTACTTTTCTATGGATATAATACAAAAGGAAAAGGCTACCAACAGAAGCAGAGGAATGAATAGAGGACATCTCTTCTTCAAGTTTCTCAGGTCATGAGTGTCAAAACAGCAGTGGTCTTCCTAGGCTACAGGGAACAGGTTTATCTCAATAATAAGGAAAATGGTAGAAGACAGGCTGTACACACTGGCAGGATAAGCAGGAGGAACTCAAGGATTCTAAGTAGAACCTGTAAATGTTGAGAGGAAGAGACTGAATCTGCATGTCAGACAAAGACAGAAAGTACCCCCACACACACTGGGAAGTCATGCTAAAACAGCTAAGTGAATGTCAAGAATTTCTTTGGCGCAGATAGAACTTGGATGTGCAGGGAACACACTTCAGTTTCTGGTGGCCAAACCAGTCCTGGATGGGCACAGAAGGCCAATGTTTCAAGTAGAAGCTGCCGCTCATGTGTAGGAGAGCAAATTCAGATCATAGCAGCCATCCACCTGCAACACAAGAGACTATCAGTTCTGAGCTATTCAAAGCAAGGAAAGCCAAGCAGAAGGAAGCACTCACTCACATCAAAGCGGCCGATCCTTGTGGAACTGTGACTAGCCCGAATCATCTCTGTCAGTGCCCACATCTGCTGCACCTCAGAGGATACTCTGCTGGGATCTGGGAGACCCTGCTCCAGAAGGAAGGAAGAGTGGCCATGAATCTCTCCCCAGCAGTGCCCTTAGAGATGTAAGACATGGGGCACTCCAGCTGAAACCAGTAGCATTCCCAGATAACTTGCAGAATGTGTGTGTGCCTAGGGCTTGATGTTCACTCAGGAAGCAGTCCATGCCTGCCTAGAAGCAGACACAACTCAAATCCCACAGAACACCCAGGAAGACATTGAACCATGAGCCCTGTGTCCAGTCTCAAATTTTTGTGGTCTTGGAAATCAAACCCAGGACCTTATGCATGTTCGGTAAGTATTCTATATCCCCAGCTGGCCTCAGGATAGCCAGAGGCCCACATGTTCATACTCTGGGCATCAGAACCATGTATGTGTGGCTAACACCCAGGGTTAGAGCTTACCTCAAGGCGGGGAACGGGCTGCTCATTGGACACTGGGTGGGAAAGCCACTTGGGGAAAGTCAAGGAGGGGCTCTGCAAAGCAAAGGTATACTCTTCTAAGTGGGGCCAAATCTGAGAGCTCTGGCACCTGAGAGCAAAGAAAAGATCCCTTGAGCCTGAAATACTGGGAAATTCCTGTTCAGGACCATGGACGATCAAAGGAACTCTCAGATTACTGAGCTCTTCTGTTCTGCAGAAGGAGAACCCAGGAACAAAAGTCCATCCCAGCACCTAAAAGTAGTAGGTGGTCTCGAGGGTCAGGGGATGCCGATGCAGAAACTCACCTTTGACTTTCTGCATTCATATTCCTCCAACGTTCATGAAGGCTTCCCTCTGGAGCTCTCCATCCTTGCCCATCGCCCACACCAGTGCCCCATCTCTCCTAGCCATTTAGAAGCTTCTTGGGCTAGCCAGTAGGTTTCATACAGTGACTTACCTTTGGTCCCTGCTGGTAGATTTGCAATTCCTCCACTGTGAAAGACAGCCATAGTGGTGACGGCTGCCGCAGAATCAGACGCAGCTCCAGTACTCTGGTCATGTCACACAGCATCTAGATACACACACATAATGACCTACTGAGCAGGGTGTGGAGGTGCGTGCCTTTGCCTCAGCACTTGGGAGGCAAAGGCAGGCAGTTCCTTTTTCTGAGTTCAAGGCCAGCCTGGTCTACAGGAGAACCAGGGCTACACAGAGAAACTGTCTCAAACAAAACAAAAAACAATTTAAAAAGATAAATAGCTGGATGGTGGTGGCACACACCTTTAATCCCAGCACTCAGGAGGCAGAGACAGGGGGATCTCTGTGAGTTTCAGGCCAGCCTGGTCCACAGAGCGAGTTCAAGGACAGCCAGGGATACTTGGAGAAACCTTGACTTGAAAAATCAATAGATAGATTGATAGATGGATAGATAGATAGATAGATAGA
>NC_022012.1:81216365-81219372 GCF_000317375.1 Microtus ochrogaster | reverse complement strand
AAAAAAAAAAAAAAATAAGATTCATCCCAACCAGCAGTAAACCAAACGCTTCCCCAAGCCTTGGGGAAGGACACGACAGTGGTCCCTCCCCTGTACCCGTCTGATAGCCACAGTCCAGCCCACTTTTGCCCCACTCTTCCCTTCTGCTATTTTGCCCAATCCCTAGGCAGGAAGTCCTCATCTGGGATTTCCTGGCCATACTGAGGCCCAGCTGACCTGGTGTTTGAACAGTGATACATACTCCTGGGCTCCTTCCTCACTGTGTGGGTCAGGCATCAAACAGTAGTCCCGCAGACAAGTTACCCACTTGGATGGTGTGTGCAGTGGGGTTTGTTGACGAACACGGATGCTCAAGAAAGCTGTGTAGTAATTCTTAAACATGATCTCCTGCAACTAGAATACACCCAATCAACCATGAGAAATGAGGTCCTGGGCACGGTGACGTAATCTTTCTTTTGGAATGTACACTTTTGCTAAGCAAGTCAACAATTCTTGGAGCCCAGACATAATTTTGCTTTCCTAAAAATGCTCACAGTCCAGTAAGTCACGCAAACAAGCCACACCAACAGACCTGAGACGGTCCCTGAAGAAAGCAGAAAATGGACACGTGAAGCCTGAAAGAATGAGACTGTGAAGTAGATAACAAAGGTGGGTACGGCAACACGCTGGGCTGACAATGTAGCTCAGCGGTTCAGCACTTGCTTTGTCTAGCATGTCTGAAGCTCTATGCTAGATGCTCAGTGATGTACAACCTGGGTGCATGATGCACACCTATAATCCCAAGGCTAGGGAGGCAGAGGCAGGAGGATCAGAAGTTCATGGTAAGCCTCAGCAATTCTTAACCATTCTGGGACTCACGAGACCCACCCACCACCCAAAAAAGTAGCATATTTGAAAAAGTACCAGAGTGAGAGACCCTAAGAATCTAGTATGAAAAAGAATTGTAGTTCAACCTGTTAATAGCAGAGGTTCTCTCCCTCTGTGGAGCTCTCTGTCTCTTAACTAAGAAGGAATGATCAGACTAAGACCAGAATAAGAGTAGGAGAGCTTGCTGAGTGCAGTGCAGGGGCCTGGGGGAGGCAATGGGCTGGGCAGACCTACAGTATCAACTACCATAGTAGAAGTTATCATCACTGGAAGCTCATCAGAATCAGCCATGGAATTAAAAACAAAAACAAAAACATATCGGGTGCTCAGTGGTTAAGAGCACTTGGCGCTCTTGCAGAGTCAGGTTTGGTTCCCAAAACCTACCTGACTCCTAATAGTTCATAACTTCAGTTCCAGGGGATTTAGAAGCCTCTTCTGGCCTCCATCAGTACCAGGTATGCACAAAGTATACATGCATACATGCAGACAAAACACTCATACACATAAAGTTGAAATAAGCATTTAAATATATATATAGGCCGGGTGGTGGTGGTGCATGCCTTTAATCCCAGTACTCGGGAGGCAGAGGTAGGCGGATCTCTGTGAGTTCAAGGCCAGCCTGGTCTACAAGAGCTAGTTCCAGGACAGGCTTCAAAACCACGGAGAAACCCTGTCTCGAAAAACCAAATATATATATGTATGTCAAAGGGCCGCCTCAAACACACTGACTCAGATATTCCAGGTTTCCCAGCCAGTGGTAAGCAACCTCATGGGAGATAACCACATATTGTAACACAAAGCATGTAAGGCCAAGGGAGTGGGTGAGGCATCGTCACAGGGTGGCTCAGAATGCTATGCCATTAGAGGTAAGCTTTGTCCCTTGTTGAGGTCATGCAGTGCCCTGTCACGGTCAGCTGAGATGGAAGTGCAACTGGGGATTAGAAACAAGTCACTAGGAGGACCTAGATGAAGGATGAGCTGCACCTAACCGGTGGTATAAGCCATTGGGATGGGGAAATTGACATCATTATTTAAGGATCCCAGCTATGGCCAAAACCAAAATACCCTCCCACTTGTACTGAGGTTCATAATTCCAGTGGTGTCCTGGAAATGAGGAAGACATGCTGAAGAGAACAGGACAGTAAATTCTAGTATCATAAAGACTATAATGCCACTGAATAGGGCCAATTCGTCAAAGCAAGGGGAACTGCAGAGGTTGTGAAAGAGTAAATGTCTTCCCCGCCCAGACGCCTTGGTCGCGCTTACTGGGGGTCGCTCACCTCGAAAGGCGCGACGTTGGGAAAGGTGACATCGACGACCAGCACGCCAGGCCGACCTTGGGAGGTTCTCATGTCTCCCACTTGCAGGGCTACGGTGCTTTTCACATGACAGGGCACCAACACACGAGACATGATGCCGGCGCCAGCGATCAAGCACAATCGCCGCTAACAGTCGCCCACTACTAACCTTTACGGGCTTCGCCTAACGAAACAAAAGAACTACAACTCCCAGGCGACCTAGCGCATGCACAGACCAGCCAATCACCGATGCTCAGGACGGGTCGGGAGTAGGAAGTGCCTGCGGAAGTTCTGCGTCAACCAATCACCACGCGTCTGAGAGCCGCTCCTCGGCAGCTCCCGGCAACCGTCGAGCTATTCTTTATCCAAAGGATCCAGAATGCTTTGGGCCTGCGTAAACCTTTCTTAGATTCTGCCACTTTGTTAGGGCGGCAGTCGGCTAAGATGGGTAAGGCCTTGAACACAAATGACATTAATCACAAAAACATTTTTATAAAGAACTCACAGCTCAATTGATAGTGTTAACCTAACATATGGAAAGCCCTGGATTGATCCCCCCAGTACCCCATAAAACTAGGAATGCAGCCTCAGGCCTGTAATCCCAGCTCTTCTAGAGTCAGAAGAAGGAGGATAAGAAATTTAAAGTACTCGCCGGGCAGTGGAGCCTACGCTTTTTTTTTTTTAATATTTGTTTATTTATTTATCATGTATACAATATTCTGTCTGTGTGTATGCCTGCAGGCCAGAAGAGAGCACCAGACCCCATTATAGATGGCTGTGAGCCACCATGTGGTTGCTGGAAATTGAACTCAGGACCCTTGGAAGAGCAGGCAATGCTCTTA
>NC_022012.1:81211773-81214435 GCF_000317375.1 Microtus ochrogaster | reverse complement strand
AACCACACGGTAGCTCACAACCATCTGTAATGAGATCTAATGCCCTCTTTTGGTTTGCAGGCATAGGTGCAGACAGAATACTGTATACACAATAAATAAATAATTTTTTAAGTCAGTTATTGTTTAGTAATTTTTTTTTCTCAAGGCAAGTCTCATTATGTAGCTCCAGCTATCTTGGAACTCACTCTATAGACCAGGCTGGCCTCGAACTCAAAGAGATCCACTTGCCTCTGCCTCCAGAGTGCTGGGATTAAAAGCAGCACTACTAATGGCTAATAAAGTTTGTTTGATTGGTTTGTTTCATTTGTTTTTTCGAGACAGGGTTTCACTGTTTAGCTCCGGCTGTCCTTGTAGTCACTTCGTAGATCAGGCAAGCCTCGAAGTCACAGAGATCCACTTGTCTCTGCCTTCTGAATATTGGAATTAAAGGTATGTGGCACTGCCGCCTGGCCCCTGTCTTAATTTTAAATTATGTGTATGCATGTGTATCTGTGTAGGTATATGTGCACACAAGTGTAAATTTCCCTTAGAGGCCAGTCGAGGGCTTTGTAGTCATAGGCAGCTGGGACCAGCCTGATGTGGGTTCTGTGAACTAAAATCAGTCCTTTGGGATGTGGTTGCTGGGAATTGAACTCAGGACCTCTAGAAGAATAGCCAGTGCTCTTAACCTCTGAGCCATCTCTCCAGCCCTGTTTTGTTTTTCTTTTGGTTTTTCGAGACAGGGTTTCTCTGTAGCTTTGGAGCCTCTGGAAGAGCAGCCATTGCTCTTAATCTCTGAGCCATCTCTCTAGCCCCTCACTTTTACTTAAAGGTGAAATTTTTGTCACCATAAGCCTATAATCTCAGCAGTTAGGATGTGGAGACAGTAGGATCAGGAATTAAAGCAAGTTCTAGGCTGCCTCAGCTGTCTAAAACCCTGTCTTACAGCTCAGTGAGTAAGAGCTCTTTCTCTGAAAGCTTGAGGACCTGAATTCGAATCCCTAAAATACATGTTTAAAAACAAACAAATAAACAAACAAAGGGCTGGAGAGATGGCTCAGAGGGTAAAAGCATTGACTGCTCTTTCAAAGATCCTGAGTTCAATTCCCAGCAACCACATGGTGGCACACAATCCTCTGTAATGAGATCTGGTGCCTTCTTCTGGCCTGCAGGGACACACGCAGACAGAACACTGTGTACATAATAGATACAATTTAAAAAATTAAAAAATACAAAAACCTGAGCATGACTGCACATACTAGTAACCCTAGCATTTGGGAGGGTAGAGACAAGAATGGATTTTGAGAGTTCAGTGACCAGCCAGCCTAGCCAAAGCAGAGAGTTTCTGGCTCAGTGACAGACTGTATTAAAGGAATAAAGCTTCCAGGCACGGAAGAAGATACCCGAGTCCTCTTCTGACCTCCAAATTTTGGAGCACAGGCATGTGCATCCACACACACATGTGCAGCATACCAAACACAACAGATAGACATATGCAAAAATTTTAAAAATTTTTAAAAGTTTTTTTTCTAAATATTTATTTATTATGTATACAATATTCTGTCTGTGTGTATGCCTGCAGGCCAGAAGAGGGCACCAGACCCCTCTACAGATGGTAGTGAGCCACCATGTGGTTGCTGGGAATTGAACTCAGGACCTTTGGAAGAGCAGGCAATGCTCTTAACCTCTGAGCCATCTCTCCAGCCCCAAAATTAAAGTTTAATTGTATATTTTTTAATTGTATGAGTTACTGAGAAATAACAGCATGATAGATGTAAACCAAATTGTATTTGTGTCCAAGAAGAAATTACTTTCTTTGTTTCTGGGTTAAGCTCCTACACTATGTCCCAACAGACTAGACTAAATATAAAAATGAAGTCAGTCATACTAAAGTTCCACGTCACCAAGCTGAAATTAAACTGTTTATCTGAATTTCCAAGAAGTCAGGATTAGAAAAGTAGCAGCCAGCTTTCCCAAACAGACCGGTTTCAATTGGCATAATAGTGTTCCATCTGTCTTAACCCAAACACAAAAATGGTAACATGATGTTAACTGCGTTTTCCCCAAACCACTTTATAAGGAAATAGCTTTGAAATGACCAACTTGTTTTTTATTTCTGTTTCTACTGTCTTCAGTCCTTTTCTGTCTATGGAGCCAGCCTCTTATGCTAGGTTTTGCGTCTTGTTTAGCTCAGACTGGCCTTAAACTCATGATCTTCCTGTCTCAGCCTCCCTAGGGCTGGGAGAGGTATGTGCCATCCCAGCAGTTTCAATCTATTGTATCATGCAATAATACAACTGCCCCAGCTCTCTTTTGATAACTATCTGTATGGAATATATTTCCCATCCTTTTACATGTAACTGCTTTCTGTATGTATATCCAAAGTGAATTTTTTTTTTTTGCTAAGAATAGTGTATATGCCGGTAAATCCCAGGATTTATGAGGCTGAAGGCAAGAGGATCTCCTTCAGTTTAAGGTCAGCCTGCCATACTTAATGAGTTCCAGGGTAATTCTTTCTCAAAAAAATCAGAATGAGGTCCAGGGAGATGGTTCAGTTGTTAAAAAGCACCTGTGCTATAGAATATTTAACCATGTAAAGGTGGGTTACATTTGTTTAATTATGAAAAGATATGTTGCCGTTCGCCTTGCCTGCTTAAGGCACATGATTGTTCTAATAAAGAGA
>NC_022012.1:81207953-81209253 GCF_000317375.1 Microtus ochrogaster | reverse complement strand
TGTGTAGTCCTGGATGCCCTGAAATTCACTCTGTAGACCAGGCTAGCCTCGAACACCATCACCCAGTTTCTTTTTCTTTTGAGACTGAATCTCACATAGCCCAGGCTGGCTATGTAGCTAAACATGACTTTGATGCTTCCACCTCCACCTCCTAAGTACTGGAATTATGGACAGACACGTGTCACCATGCTCAGATCTTTGGAGTTTGCTTTTTATTACATTTTTAGTTGTTTATTTGATGTGTGCCCATGTGTGTATGTGTGTGGGCATTTGCTTGCCATGGTGCACACGTGGAGGGCAGACGACAGTTCGCAGGATGTGGATCCCAGGATCGAACTCGGGTCATCAGGGTCAACAGGAACCCTTACTTACTGAGTCGATGTACTGGTCATTTTGCTTTGGTTATGAACAGGGTATTTCTAAGTAGCCCTTTCTGGCCTCAAACACAAGTTGATCCTCCTGAGAATTAGGGTTACACACTATCGGCATGTCAGTCTGTCCACTCCCAGCGAAGTGTTAAGGAACTGGAAGATGGAAGCTAGACGAATGTTTTACTACTGAGCAAAAGACCTTCAAGGTGTGCTGTGGGACAGGAAGACAACCTCACATCTTGGTCAACAATTCCTTGAAGAAACTACTGCGCCATTCTGTTTTGTGAGAAAGATGATGTTTTGTTTTGTTTTGTTAAGGGACAGAAGCTCAAACCCAGGGCCTTTTGCATGCTGGGAAAGCACTCTCATAGCTCCAGTCCTGCTGCTCTATAGGGGCGGGCAGAAAGCAGAGGAGCAGAAGCGGCTGTCGGTCACGTGGGTGTGAGCAGCACAGCAGGTCACTGACAAGTGTAGCCTAGCTGTTCGCTGGGTTTGAAATTATTTGTCTATTAGTATGGCTATGGCTCTGTAACATGTACGCAGTACCCACAGAGGACGGAAGAGGGCATCAGGTCCCTTGGAACTGGTGGTATGCGGTCAGTTGTGAGCCACCATGTGGTCCTCTGGAAGAGCAGTCAGAGTTAACCTCCTAAATCCTGGTTTTAGGTTTAAAATTTATTTATTTAAATTTGCTATTTTCTTCATTGCTTTATGTATATAAGTGCTTTGCTTGCATGTATGTATGTACACTGCATATGTGCCTAAGGATGAATGGTTGTTACCTACCATATGGGTTCTAGGAACTGAACCTGAATCCTTTAAAAGAACAAGCACTTAGGTGGTGGTGGTGGTGACACATGCCTTTAATCCCAGCACTTGGGAGGCACAGGCAGGCAGATCTCTGTGAGTTCGAGGCCAGCCTGGTCTAA
>NC_022012.1:81206323-81206913 GCF_000317375.1 Microtus ochrogaster | reverse complement strand
TCCTGGAATTCACTATGTAACCTAAGCTCAAACTCACAAAGATCCTCCTGCCTCTGTCTCCCAAGTGCTGGGATTAAAGGTGTATACCATTGTACCTGACCTAAACATTTATTTTTGAAGACTGGAGAGATGGTTCATTTCTTGAGTGCTGGAATTGGAGTTGGTTGTGAGCTGCCCTGTGTGTAAGCTGCCCTATGAATGCTAGGGACCAAAGCTGGAGGATTCTCGGGAAGAAGGGTCAGTACTCTTAACTTCTGACTCATTGCTCCAGCCCCTACGGCATATATTTCTATTAATTTTTTGGAGAGGGGTGTTGAGACAGAGTCTCACTATGGAGCCCTAGCTGTCCTGGATCTCACTTTGTAGATCAGGCTGGCAGGAACTCAGAGATCCGCCTGCCTCTGCCTCACAAGTGCTGGGATTAAAGGTGTGCACCACCATCACCCAGTTTAGTTTTTTAATTTTTTATTTATGGGTGTTCTGCCTGAATGTATGTCTGTGCACCACATGTATTCAGCGCCTTTGGAGGCCAGAAGAGGGTACTGAACCCCTATATTTGGAATCACAGATGGTTGTGAGGCACCATATTG
>NC_022012.1:81190583-81199621 GCF_000317375.1 Microtus ochrogaster | reverse complement strand
AGTCTCTTCAGCTGTCTCCAGTGTGCTGGTATGAGGTTGCACCAAGGTTAAGTGGAACAAGTGGCTCCCTTGAGGCTCTCCCAGCCTAATCGCATAGGCTCTAGAGGGCAGTGCAAGTCAAAATGGCCAGGAAGAGGCCCATGACTCACAGCCAGTCAGGGCAGAACGATCCTGGAATTTCCCTGACCTTAGGGGCTCTTAGGGCTGGAATCCCTACAAGTTAAGTATATAGGACATACAGTGACTCTTTAAAATTACAAACTTACCGGCAAGATAACATATAGAAAGCTTTGATTTTTCTATGAAAATTGTCAATAGGCTTTCCAGATTATGGAAATATAGATGACTGGGGGTGGGGGGAGGTACTGCACCAAGGCATGAAATCCCTTCCCAGGCCCTGTCTCTAAACTCCCCACACTGCCTTCCCAAATGTTGGCTGCCAGCCCCACCATCTCCCTGGGGCTTGAGGGAATACTCAGCTGCTCCCATCCTGGTCTCTGTGTCTAATCAGGAAGGACAGGAAACAAGATTCTTTTCTAGTCTTTGGCGGGTGGGAATGCTGGGAGAGCTAGGGGCCTGGAGAACGTTTCTGCAGCTGCTGGGAACAGGAAGCCAAGGGATCTTGTGTGTCCCTGGTTTTCCTGTGACCCACGAAATCTTGTGTGTCCCTGGTTTTCCTGGGACCCACTTCTCGCCAGTGCAGTCTCTGAGTTCCCTACTTAACCTTGGCTGTCCTGGAACTTGCTGTGTAGACTAGGCTGGCCTCAAACTCACAAATATCCTCTGCCTCAGGCTCCAGAATGCTGGGATTAAAGGCATATGCTACCACGTCTGGTTCTCTGGGCTCTAAATTAAAGAAAAAAAATTTTATTTCATGTGTATGAATGTTTTGCCTGCACGTGTGTGTGTGTGTGGGGGGGTATGTGGTATATATACTATTGGCGTGCAGTGCCTTGGGAAGCCAGAAGGTGTGCTAGATTTCTCCTGAAACTGGAGTTAAATGGGGTTGTGAGCCACCAATGCTAGATTTCAGCCTGGGTCCTTTGTAAGAGCAAGAACATCTCTCCAGTCCCTCTGGACTCCATTTTGACTTTTACTACTTACATGTTTTCTCATTTATTTATTTGTTTGTTTATTTGTTTTTTCAAGACAGGGTTTCTCCGTAGCTTTGGATCCTAGGCCAATCTTGAACTCACAGAGCTCTGCCTGTCTCTGCCTCCCGAGCACTGGAATTAAAGGCTTGTGCCACCATCAACCAGCCTACCTACACTTTTTTCTTTTGTTTTTTTTTTTCTTTATAGATTTATTTTATTTATTATGTATACTTCTGCAGACCAGAAGAGGGCACCAGATCTCATTACAGATGGTTGTGAGCCGCCGTGTGGTTTCTGGGAATCGAACTCATGACCTCTGGAAGAACAGCCAATGCTCTTAACCTCTGAGCCATCTCTCCAGCCCTCCCCTTTTTTTCTATTTACATTTCTGTCCTTTCACAAGAGAAATTTAGAATGAAGATGACTTTGTTTTCAGACAGTGTAAGACCCAGCTGACTATTTTTCCCAGATCTCTTATCCATAAGTTTCAGCAAAGTCTAGGTTGTCTGGTTGAGGCCAGTTTGAGCAGTCACCTCTGACCCCTTTGTGTCCCTTTGGCCTGGACATGTCCTGCTACTGCTGAACCCCTTCTGGGAATTCATCAGGCCAGCAGGGAATTCAGTGTTGACTCAAAGCCTGAGTTGCTGTGACCTCTCCTCCAGATGGACTCATCCACCTCCTGCTTTCCTGGGTGTGTGTTTCCCTATCCAGGCACGGAAATGCAAACTTCTTAGCTCCAGGGCTGTGACTTTCACTTCTCTGCCTTTGGCCTTCTTGCTTGACTGATGAAGGAGCAGATGTTTAGTAAAGGACTTTTTGGTTCATTTGTCTGTTATAGTTCCTTTGACTCTCTCTTTCTCTCTCTTGATAGAATTTTTTTTTTTTTTTTTTTTCGAGACAGGGTTTCTCTGTGGCTTTAGAGCCTGTCCTAGAACTAGCTCTGTAGTCCAGGCTGGTTCTTGATAGAATTTTATGTAATGCATTTTCCTTTTGAAATTTTTAAAATTTTGTCTTCTTATATTTTTATGTGTATGGGTGTATTATATTTTTATATGCATGTCTGTCTGCATATATGTCTGAGCACCTCTTGCCTTCCTGATGTCCAGGGAGTCCAGAAGAGGGCATTGGATCCTCTAGAACTGGAGTTACAAATGGTTGTTAACTGCCATGTGAGTGTTGGGAATCAAACCAAGGTTCTCTGGAAGAGCAACCAGTGTTCCTAACTGCTGAGCCAAATCTCTCCAGCCCTAGACCTGAACTTTCTGTGTATGAGTTGATGACCTTGAGCTTCAGATCCTCCTGCCTCCCCTAAATGCTAAGATTACAGATAAAGGCCCCCACAGCTCGTTTTCAGCGTTGGAGATTAAACCCGGGCCTCAGTGCCTGCCAGGCAAGCACCCTACCTGAATCACGGCCTGTTCCTCTCTGCCTGCCTCAGATAAGGTTTCACTGTGTGGCCCTGACTAGCCTGGACCTTGCTCTATAAAACAGTGAGATAGTCCTCAAACTCTTCACAGTCCTGCTTCTGCCTCTCTAGTGCTGGGATTATAGGCCCAAACCACTGCTCTAAAGTCAAATTATAGGTATTGATAGCTTTAAGTCAAGTCATAGCTCAGCATAGAATAGGGCTAGGGTTTAAATGTATTCTGTGGGTATATATAAGTCACAGAGCAGCCAGGCAGTGGTGGCACATGCCTTTAATATTAGTACTTGGAAGGCAGAGGTAGGCAGAGGTACGTGAATTTGAGGCCAGCCTGGTCTACAAGAGTTAGTTCCAGGACAGGCTCCAAAAAGGTATAGAGAAACCTTGTCTCGAAAAAACAAAAAATAAAAACGTCAGTTAGGCAGTAGTAGCTGGTACAAGCCTTTCGTTCCAGCACTCAGGAGGCAGAGGCAGGCAGATCTCTGTGAGTTCGAGGCTAGCCTGGTCTACAAAGAGAGTTCCAGGACAGGCAGGGCTACTTAGAGAAACCCTGTCTCAAAAAACTGTAAAATAGGGGGCTGGAGAGATGGCTCAGTGGTTAAGAGCATTGTCTGTTCTTCCAAAGGTCCTGAGTTCAATTCCCAGCAACCACATGGTGGCTCACAACAAAAGAGGTCTGGTGCCCTCTTCCGGCCTGCAGACATGCACACAGACAGAATATTGTATACATAATAAATAAATAAATATTAAAAAAAAACAAACTGTAAAATAAAAAAAGAAAAGAAGACTGTAGCCAGGCATGGTGGTCTAGGTCTGCAATCTTGATTCTTGGGAGCTCACACAGGAAGAGTATTTGAAACCAGCCTGGTCTAGTGAGCTCCAGGTTAGTCAGGGCAACATAGTGACAATCTGTCTAAAAATAAATAATCAGGCTGGAGAGATGGCTCAGCTTACTGTACTCGAATAGGACCTGATTTCACTTCCCAGCACCCATGTTGGGCAACCCACAGGCAATTCTAGGGAAATCCAATGCACGGGCCAGACACATACACATACATACAGTTAAAAATAATAAAGTTAAGTCAAAAACAAACAAAAAGAGAACACCTAAGTGACAGACACAGCTCTAGGCACTAGAGATTCACAGGGTTAGACAGGAAATAAACAAACTGGCCTCTTCGGTCTGTTTTAGAAACAAGACTTAAATCACAGAGCAACACAGCGTGATAAGTAGGGGTCCGGAGGTCCGGAGTGGGGGGATGGGCCAAATACAGAGTCAAGGAATGAGCTGAGGGCGAGGTAGGTCAAGTGACAAAAGAATGCTGTGGGCAGAAGGGTTGGCATGTGGAAAGCTTGAGGGAAGCTGGCAGAAGCTTGGCACGTTTGCAGGACCCTAAGGAGGTCCCTTGTGACTGGGGTGTTTGGGGGTACACTGGCTGGGGTGGAATGCAAAGGAAAGGCTAGGTATTGAGAGACGTGTAGATGGGGCGCACAGAGAGATAGAGAAGGTGGGGGTGTCAAGGGAAAGTGGAGAGGACAGAACCAGGCAAGCAGGCCCGAGGAAGGGGGGTGTCTTGTCAGCTGGAGGTCAGGGAGAACACAGAGCAGAGAGGCTCACAGGCAGATCTGAGTTTGGAAGATCACTCTATTACTGCCTTGGGGCTGGATTAGCAGGGTTCAGAAAGCTGACACCAGAGCAGAGGACAGAGCCCTGTAGCCTCTCCTTTCTGGGGGGCCCACTGTTCTACTGAACTCATCAGAAGGAAGGCCAGGCCACAAGAAGACGAGAGGGACGTGCAGGGGAGGGCTGGCACCTCACTCGCACGCTGATAAGAGACAGGTGACCTTGGCCCCTGTGGAGACTGGGAGCAGCGCAGCTGTTGCTCCTGGCAAGGGTGCAGGCATCCCACAGCTGTGGCAGCTCCTGGATGCCAGGGTCACCAGGGTTTGGGGCCAAGGACATCTGAAAGGAGGGGCTGTTGGTGGGCGAGCAGAGACATCAAGGCATGGGAGAGGAAATCTTCGCAGGTCAGCTGGGGGCAATGTCCCACTAGGATCCAACTGTCCAGGAACAGCTGCACAGAAGCGGGAAGGGGGGACTGACTGGGCAGTAGCAGGTGATGAAGTCCTCTCTCTGCGGAGTGTGGGAAAGAACTGGTGGTGGGCAGGAGAGGATGGGGGTTGGGGAGAAGGGGGCAGGAGGACCTGAGGAGACCTTGGAGAAAAATATATCAAAGGTCCTGTGTCTTGCTTGAGGGACATGCTTATAACTGAAGGGAAGGCAGAAGCAGGAAAATTCCTAAAAATACCAGGCCACCCTGGTCTACATGATGACTTCCAGGACAGACAGGCCTATAGTGGAGATCCTGTCTCACTGTATGATAGCAAGCACAAAAAAGAAAAAGGAGGAGGAAGAGGAGAAAAGGCCTGAAAGTAAAACTCAATTGCACACACAGACACACACACACAGAGAAAGTAGAAGCAGGGGCACTTCTTGGGAGGTAGGGGATCAATGGGAGGGTGACAAGAGAGAGAGAGCAATTCCGGATCTCAAAATACATTATGTACATGAATGAAAATGGCATAATAAACCCCATTATTATGTATAATTAATATATGGTAATACAAAACTTAAAGAAGAAAAGAAAGGGGGAAAAGAGGCTGCAGGAGTCCTTATTCAAATGCAGCTAGAATTCCTCATGGGAGGAAAAGCTGGGCCAGGAGCAGGGACCTAGGTGGAGAACCAGGTAATCTTTCTTTCATTCCTAGGACTTTCCCAAAGACCAGACTTCTAGGAGGCACTGCCTTCCCAGAACCCCTTCCAGAGCACCCCCCCAAGTCTCCTCCCAGCACCCCCAATCCCCCCCACCTTGTTTATTCACTACTATATGACAGTACCTTCTCCTCAAAAGGGAAGCAAACAGAGATGTGGGGATTCCTAAGAGCCCTCGTGAAGCTCTGGTCCATCAGGTTGATGGGCAGAAAAAGGGGTTTGTTTACCCAGGGTTGCCATTTCTGTCTATGCTCGCTTAGCTTTTAGTAGGCCTCAGGTTCCCTGAGATTTCACTTCCTGTGAACATATGGTCTTCACTGGAAGTGAGTCTTGTCCCAATGGCTGTAGGTGTGGCAAGATGTCCAGTGAATTCCCCTGTAATGCTAGGGTCTCAGTGCCTCACCTGGAATCAGCTACCAAGTGGCCCAGAGGTCAGCTGAGGCCAGCCTTTCTCTCTGGGATCCTCCCAACTGAGCGGTACAGCTATTGAGTCCTGGTACTGGGGCCCAGAATATTCCTTTGGGAGCAGACTTTTCTCTGTTGTCCCACATCTTCATCTTTGTACCAGCTGCCACAAACCCTCAAATGCCTGGGGCACGGAGATGATGAAACAATTCTTTTCACCTTTTCCGGAAAACCCCTTCATGTACCATGAATGGGTCTTTGTATGGCCCTGTGGAGCTGGCAACACTTCTATAGAGAGATGCCACCATGAGTGTTGTAGGCCCTGTTCCCCAGGCCTTGTCTCCCGCAATCCAGAGTCCTGGTTTCAAGTGGGGTCTCTCTCTCGCTCTCTTTCTTACTATAAGGGCCTCTTTGGGACCCAGCCCTTCTCTCTGAATCTTCCTCCTCCCTGGGGTCCCTCGGCCTGGCCAGACCAATGACTCTAGCTAATAGATGTAACACCTTCCCTGGGAATCTCGTTTATTCACAGGGAACCTCGCCAGGACTTTGGTCCAGTTTGGGTAGTGATAGTAGCAGCTGACCCTTGATGCTACCAGCCTTAAGTCAGCAGGGAGTTGGCAGGAGGGGGATGAGCTGGGAAAGCTGGCTGAGGCTTCGTGCCTCTTGGGTGACCCTACACTCATCCTGAGGCTCTCCTCCATGTCTGTTTGTCCGCAGTCCTGAGGTCATTGGGTGAAGAATATCCTGGAGTTCAACTTAGAGCAACAACCCCCACTACTCCTCATTCTTTTCCTGACTCCTGAGTTCGAAAGGATCCAGCCGGGCAGGGTCTCCCCCGAAGCCCTTGTTTGTACATACCAGGAGTTGCCCAAGCCCGAGGAGCCCTTCCTTCCCCCTCAGCTTTCCTCCCCAGGGAGCAGACACTCCACATTCCAGCGGAGGTAGAGTGTGCCTTTTCCTCTCTAAATGCTTGTTCTGACTTGATTTCCAAGAAGCCTGATGCCCCACCCCCGCATGACCCCCTTCTTTGCCCCCACCCAGCCTGCCGTCCTTCCTCAACCCTCCTGTGTTTTCTCACCTGTCTTTTCTCCACCTAGCAAGAGGAGGAGGGCTGCGGCTGTGGCTGCGGGGCTGGCTGGGGCCCAGCTGCTGCCCCCTGATCTCACTACATTCCTTTCAGGAAGCCTGAAGGCACCTTTCCCTCCTTAGCGCCCCTGGCTCTGGGATCCTTCTATCCAGTCGGCAAAGCTCAGTGGGTGAAAGGGCACCCCAGAGTCTGCTTTCCCATCAGTTGTTCCTGCTCCATTTTTCACCTTGCTTTCACTGCTCGGGTCTGAGTGACTTCTTTTTTATTTATTTACCTATCTATTTATTTATTTACTTATTTAGTGTGTGCGTGTTTGTAGACCAGAGACAAAGGGACAACTTTCTAGAATTGATTCTGCCTTCTGCTTTCTGCCATGTGTGTCCCTAGGACTAAAGTCAGGTTGTCTGGTTTGGGGGCAAGTGCCCTTACCTGCCCAGCTATCTTTCTGGCCCAAATTCGAATTAGTGATCCCCAAGGGACCTTAGACCTGCCTGTGGCTGTGGTCATTCCCTGAGTTTGTTCTACTACTCCACTAGAAAATTTCAGGATGTTCTCTTTCACCTTCTGCAGGCTCTGCCTTTCAACAGACACCTTGCCTTCCCAACTCCAGACAAAACTGCAGCAGCTAAAGACTGCTGAGGAAAGGAAAGAATTAGTTGTTCCCAGGGATGAGCCTTATAGCTGGGTATTCAATATCAAGTGGTCAGTTCTGAAATCATATACATATAAGCAATGCTAAACAAACTAACAGCAATAATAACAATTAAAGAAAAAAGAGGCCAGGAATTGGAGAGAACTGGGAGGAAGCATGGAAGTAAAAGGATGAAATTATGTAATTTTATTTTGATTTTAAAAAATAAACAAGTTCAATGGTGGTGGCAAACTCCAACTCCTTTAATCCCAGCACTCAGGAGGCAGAGGCAGGCAGATCTCTGAGTTTGAGGCCAACCTGGTCTACAGAGTGAGTTCCAGGACAGACACAGCTACACAGAGAAACTCTGTCTCAAAAACAAAGAAACAAACAAAAACAAAACAAAACAAAACACCAAAAACAGAAAACAAAACGAAAAGAAAAAAGAAAGGCATGAATTAATGTTTCACCGTGGTCCTGGCCCAGGCCCTTGACTCATTCACATTCATGGCCTCTGCTGTTTTCAGTGATCAGATAGCGTCACAGGCCTCACATGCAGTCACTTGATGAGGTGGCCAAAAGGCTCAGGGCAAGTGACTTACACAATGTGTCTGTCCTTCCATGGAAGACTCACAACGAGCTAAAATCCATCCACCCCTCCTACAGCCATCCTGGAGACATTCATTGGTTCTGTGGTTTTCACTTTTTTCTTCCCTTTTCTTTTATTTCGACAGTATCTGGTATAACCCAAGCTGGCCTCAAGTGTGATATGTAGTTGAGGATGCTGGTCTTGAACTCATGATCCTCCTGCCTTCACCTCTCATGTGCCAGTACTGGGATTATATCTGGCTTTTTTTTCCTCTCCATTTTTCCCAAGGTAGGATATCATTATGCAGCACTAATGTGAAATTTACTGTTCAGCCCAAGCTAGTCTCAAATTCCATGCTGTCCCCCTTGTGCAGATGGAATCTGGCTTCAATCTCACAGCCCTTCTGCCACTCAGCTCTCTTGTCTCTTTGTCACCTCAGAAAAGCTGAGGTGACCTAGTGGTGGTGGCACATGCCTTTGAGCCAGCACTTGAAGGCAGAGGCTGGTGGATCTCTGTGAGTTTGAAGCCAGCCTGCTCTATGGAGTGAGTTTCAGGATAACCAAGGCTACACAGAGAAACCCTGTTTCCCTGTTTGGGGATGGGGGTGGTGAGGTGGGAAGCTGAAGGGAAGGGGATGGAAAGATGGCTCGGTGGTTAAACTGTGAAGCTGCTCTCGCAGCAGGGCAAGTTCAGTTCCTGACACCCACATCTGGCAGAACTCCAGCTCGAGAGGGGACCCTGGCACCTGACACCCACATCTGGCAGAAGTCCAGCTCGAGAGGGGACCCTGGCACCTGACACCCATATCTGGCAGAAGTCCAGCTCTAAAGGGGACCTGGGGCACCTGCACTCAGGTGTGCATATGCCTCCCATAATTAGAAAAACAGGGGTTGGAGAGATGATCTGTGGTTAGGGGCCCTGCTACTTTTCCAGAGGACCTGGATTGGACTGCCAGCAACCAAATGGTGTCTCACAACTGTCTGTAACTTCATCTCCAGGAGATCCAACATGCTCTTCTGGCTTCTTCAGGAACCAG
>NC_022012.1:81189392-81190483 GCF_000317375.1 Microtus ochrogaster | reverse complement strand
TCTGTGGCTTTGGAGCCTGTCCTGGAACTAGCTCTTGTAGACCAGGCTGGTCTCGAACTCACAGTGATCCACCTGCCTCTGCCTCTGCCTCCCGAGTGCTGGGATTAAAGGCGTGCGCCACCACCGCCCGGCAAACACACACAAATTTAAAAGAGATAACAAAACAAAACTTGGAGAAGAGTGATTAGAAAAGATGCCTGGCAACATTATCCATGCCTGGTGTTACCACTGTGTTTGTGTGCATGCGCATGTACTCATGTTCACATAAACCTCTGCTTCTATCACAACACACAGATAAATGGAGACACACAGAGAGCTGAAGGGAGCCATGTATTGTAGCGTGTGGCTATAGTCCCAAGAGAGCTCAGGGATTCTAGCTCAGGCAGGCCAGCAGAGAGAGACCCTATATGGGGAGTCAGGTGGGGATGGGCAGGCAGGGACAATCACCACAAAAACAGATGTCTGAAGGAGTCCTTCCCATTCGACTCCTAAATGCTGGAGATCCCCCAGACTGGAGAAGTGAGATGGCCCGAAGCCCTCCCTGGCCCTGTCAGCACACAGCCTACAGCAAAGGCTGTCTTTTACTTGAGACCCACATTTTTTCAGTGTTCCAAAGGCGTAGACCAGCCAGAAGAGTACATGTACACAGCTCTTCTCTGGTTCTGGTATTCCCAGAGTGGGGCTCAGGCTAATGAAAGAAACAGGCCTAGGTCTCAGGCCAGCTCTAAGAGGAAGAGGAGGAGAATTTCTGCCTAACTTTAGGAGCATCTGGGTGAATCTAGTCTATTTGGCTAAATCTAGACCTAATCTGGTGTTTAGTCTAATGCTCAAGGCTACAGGTCCAGTATTTTGACCTTGAGGGAACCGCCTTCTCCTTTGGCCAGCAGAGAGGAGGACGTACTGAAGGAGGGTCCTTGGACACTGTGTTCACTGGGAGAATAATAACTTTTATTCCTTCAATCCGTATTTATCCTTGCTGTGTGTTCCTGCCCTGTAAGAACTTGATGCTTCTAGGGAGGCCAGGTATGGCTGCAATGGCTCAGCTGATTGATAAGTTTGTGCCACTCATGTGGTTGGAGCTGGAGAGATGG
>NC_022012.1:81187466-81188555 GCF_000317375.1 Microtus ochrogaster | reverse complement strand
AAGAATGGGCTGCTGGGCAGTCTGGGCGGGGGGTGGGGGTGGGGGGACACGACTCTAAAACTCGTCGGCTGGCAGTTGCTCTTGGATAAACTTATCAGCCCTTACTTTCTGCCAGAGCTGCAGGACAATTTGCCTTCTGTTATGTCTAAACTAAAAGGACCCTTCCCTTGCTTTGACTTGGCTGGACGGCTTTGCCAGCCCACTGTCGCAGGCACGCTTGCAGGCCTGGCATCTGAGTCACTACTCTTCCCTTGGTCAGTCCTGGACTCTGGACTGAAGGAAGAATCAGCCACAGGAGCTGGTCTTTCATAAGATGAGTCTGAGGACAGACATTGGCACTTGGTGCCTCAGGAACGTGCCAGAATAAAACGCCTTGGAATCCTAAAATTAGAGGAATGAGCATTTGTTCCATGGAGGTGTTTACTGGATTTGGTCTAGCTAGAACGAAGGTCTTAGCTTTAATAAATCATGTCAGTCCCAAGCAAACATGGGACATTTGACTTGCACAGGCCTAACATAGGGCTTAGAGCTTGGGCTGACTGCCAACCAGGAGGTAAGGCAGGCAGGACCAACTCAGTTTCCTCCTTCCAAACAGAAGTTGAGCTTTTGCTCTTTTTGAATTTGTTTGTTTAGACAGAGTTTCATATAACCCAGGCTCCCCTCAAACTTGCTATGTAGCCAATGTTGAATTAAAAAAATAATTTGTTTATTTGTATTTTATGCACATTGGTGTTTTGTCTGCATGTATGTCTGTGTGAGGGTGTTGGAACCCCTGGAATAGGAGTTCCAGACAGTTGTGAGCTGCCACATGGGACTTCTGGAAGAGCAGCCAGTGCTCTAAACTGCTGAGCCATCTCATGTTAGATTTTTAACTTCTGATCTTCCGCCTTTACTTTATTTTAATATTGAGACAGACGCTTGCTAGTTATACCTCAAAATTGAACCCCTACTATATACAGCTGTATAGCTATTAAATGATAGTTGGTGCATGCTAGGCAAAGCAAATTGTGAAGGGCTCACATTTAAGTGGAAGAAACAAATCTTACACAACTGCCTTCCCTTTCCTGGGTATTCTTTTTTTTTTTTTTT
>NC_022012.1:81180761-81187096 GCF_000317375.1 Microtus ochrogaster | reverse complement strand
CCTCTGAGCCATCTCTCCAGCCCCTCCTGGGTATTCTTGATAGGAAGGAATAGTGAGCTAAGGGTTTAGGGGTGCTGATGGCAGACTACCAGTGTGAAGAGCCTCAATCTCAGTCTTTCCGACCGGCTAGGAGCAGCCGTGTTTGGGACGGCCCTCCCTAGTGGAGTTCCATCTTGCAGAACTGGTGCAGTTCCTCAGTGGGAGAAACACTTTAACTATCAGAGCTGAGGGAAGTAACTAGGACTTAACTTTCTAGCCCATCCCACATTGAGGATCAGGAGAAGAACTGTTCATCTTTATCTTCACTTTAGTGTGAGCACTAGTGATGGCCGGAAAGGCCCAAAGGGTAGTGTTACCTCCAGCTAGAACAGGCTTCCTGTTTTCTGGGTCCTAAGCAAACATGACATTTTTGAAGAAAACTCAACTTCAAACAAAAATGAAGAAAGACAGCAATGATGCCCAGAGTATAAGGCTGCTCTGGGCCGAGGGGAAACATAGGTGGGATGTGCCAAGCCTAAAAGACGGGCAGAGGGAATGGGAAATATCAGGACCATTGTGGGGCCCTAGCATTCCAACTGAGTCCCAAATTTCAGGAGGTAGGGAGTGGAAAGATGTGGTTGTGAGGACTGTAGTCAAACACTGATCTTGTTTCTAGGACTAGGAAGGAACTTACCCCTAGACACTTTCTAGTCAGGGAGAGCACATCCCTTGACCATAGCGCTAGGTTTGCTTGGGCATGGAACACTGTGATCCGTGCAAAAGCAATGCAAAAAAAAAAGAAGGGGAACTACTTGGAATCCATGTATTTTCAGTAAGGTTGGAAGAGTTCCTTCAGCTTCTTTGCAAACAGCAGTACCCCAGAGGTGTCCTTGAGGCTATATACACTGCCTTTTTAAAATTATATCTTATTAATTTTGAGTCTGAGTTTCTTTGCATAGTCCTGGCTGTCCTGGAACTCACTCTGTAGACCAGGTTGGCCTCAAACTCAGAGATCTGCCTGCCTCTGCCTCCTGAGTGCTGGGATTAAAGGCGTGCACCACCATCACCTGGCTTTTTATATTTTATTTATTTATTTACTGTGTGCACATTTATGTGCTTGGAGTCAGAGGACAAGTTGCATGTGGGTCCTAGGGCTCAAACTTAGATCACCAGGCTTTGTGAAAAATGACGCCACTGCCTAAGTCACCTCTCAGCCCCCTGATTAGTTTTAGAGACAAGATAGTACTCTGTAGCCCAAGCTGGCCTGGAAACTCTTTAGGTAGCCCGGAATGACTTTAAATTAGCAGCAACCCTCACGCCTCAGCTTTCGGTGTGCTGAGATTACAGATGTGCCCCCACATTAGCCTTTTTAAAATAGTATAATCTTAGAGTCGGAATTTGAGAAGCCATTAACTCTTCAGTTTAACATCTAAGGGAAGACTTGAGGTTGCTCTCCTGGATTCTAGTTCCTTTTTCTGTTCTAGCCTCTATGAGCTAGTCACTTAAGTATTGAGAATTACAAAGAGGTATTTAAGGTAGCACATTCCTTCCTGGTTTTTCTGAAAATTGTTTCTCCTAGGCACTTAGGAAGAGGAGACCTGCCTGGCATTTAGGCAGGAACCCCAGGCAAAGTAGCCGCCAGGTCTGTATTCAGAGTGTGCTTGCTGATAAGAGCGTGTGTCTGGAACTCCAACCTGGCCATAGGCCAGGGATGAATGGATTCATTCTAGGATGGGAGCAGAGCCCACCACACTTTTCATTTCCACAGCCGTCGTCCACTGTCGGGCTCTGGAGTTTGGGCCCTCTGGGAAGTCCCGGGAGTTAAGTTACTTTAGGACCCTCCATAAAGGGAGGCCAGATTCTAGCAGTAACCACCCATCTAAAGAATGTGGGCCACCGGGGGTGAGTGACCTGTGCTAGCGGGTCAGAGCTATTTTGAGCGCCAGAGGAGGCATTGCATTTTAGCTTTCCAAGGAGGGGGAGGGGAGGCCTGTTGTATGCCAAGCACTAAAAAATGGGTTACCTTCCTGCCCACCCACCCGGATCTGGCCCTAGCGTCTCCATTCACGTTAAGAGTAAGGTAACAAGGAGCAATTCGGAGGGCGCTTCCTGAGTGTTTGAATGGCTTAGATATCTCTCGATTTTTGCTCGAAGAAAATTAGGGGCAGCTGACTGGTGGCCTGCTGTGGCCGGACCGGTTCGCCGGCCTGTCCAGACCTCGTTTATTCTTTAGAAGTTGGGAAGGGTGCCCCTCCCCCACCCCAGCTACCAAGGGCTTCCAGCTACCCGGACTGGCTAAGGCGTGTCCCGGGACCCACTCGCGACTTCGGGGGCGGGGCCTCTCCATTGGGGCGTGGCTTTTGGGGCGGGGGCGTAACAGGCCAATGGGCAGAGAGGTGCGGGACGGGGCGGGGCCTGTACGCGGGTGCGGCGCGCTGCGGGGCGAGCGACGCAGGCAGAAGCGGGCCGCGCGCTGAAGGCCAGTCGGCGCCGCTGCGAGCCGGCCGCGGGATTGGCTGCGGCACTCGCGTGTCAGGCGGTTGCTAGGCTCCGGCCGCGCGCCCCGCCCTCGCGCTCGGCGCCCTCTCACCGCTCGGTACGTGATCGCGCGGAGGCTGCGGCGCGGTGCTCGCGCTCCTGGGGCTCGGGGGCGGTAGCGGCGGCAGCTTCGCGCGGAGTCCCCGGGGAGTGGCGGTGGTGTCCCTGGGCCCGGAGGAGCGAACACCTGCCGCGGCCCGCCCGTGGCGCCGGGTGAGTGCGCCGCCCGTCCCTGCCACCGTGTGCCTGCCTGCTGGGGCCGTGATCACCGCTGCCGCCAGCCGAGCCTTCCGCGGAACACCTGCTGCTGCTCCCTTTCGGCCCGGGGCGGGGACACGGCCACGGACGTCCTTGCGGGTGAGGAGGCGGCGCCGCCGCCCGGGCGGAGCCGCCCCTCGGCTCCCTGTCCGGTGGATGAAGGCTCGGAGCGTTGGGCGAGGAGGCCGGAGCTGCGCGCCGCGGCGACGGGCCAGGCCTCAGACCCGGCCCGCGCTCCCGGGAACGCGGGGCCTGCGCATCGGCCGCGGGTGTGTGCGGCCTGCGGGCTGCCTCCGGGTTTCCAGGGGGGGTCGCGGCCCAGTTAGGCGGCATCTCTGCTGTGGGGCTCCTGCCAGAGGCTGGGAAGGGCGCCGCCCCCGCCTCTTGCTTTGAGCTGCTCGGCGTCTTGGGGTTCTTTCCTCCCCCTCAGTTGCGCTTCTTTGGAAGCCTCTTTTACTACCTTTGCAGTGGGTATTTGGAAGACCAGGTTCATTTGCGAGCATAAGTCGAAAATGTTCCCAGAGGAAACACCGGGTCGCCTCAAAGTCCTTTTGTTATGATTCCAAGTTCATTTATTGACAAACTCAACGGACAATTAAAAATGCATCTTTTAATCTCGGCAATTTGAGAAGCTTTTGTTAAGTTGAATGACATCAGGATTAGTTTTCATGGTGATGACGAAGTTTTTGACTAGTCTGCCTAGTCTGGGGCAGTACCTTTATAGCCTACAGGGCTAACTTAAGAGTCCAGCCTGCTGTTTCCCTAAATAAGCAAGTAGAAGTAGTTCCTGGCGTGGAAGCCAGACTCGTGAAGTGAGGGTGGTGTTTATAGGACATAACTCCAGATAGAGTTGGGTGTGCTTCCAGATGTTCTGCAGAGTGATGGAGATGGGGCGTTGCATTTATATCAGCTTATATCATGCTTAATGGTCAGAAACATACTTTTAGAATGTTCCAGTTCTGAAAAAGAACTGAAGCAGTAACGGATTGTGGAGGCGTACAGATCGATGGTTTGAATATTAAGAATTGAAGTTCTTTCTGCCTTGAAGTCAAGGACATGGCCTGCATGCTTAAAGGACATGGGGGCTGTTGGAGAAATCAGATTTCCCTAGGGAGTTAGTAGCAAGGACTGTGGGATCCTGTGTGAAGGTAGGCGTGAGTAGCACTATGCAGGCAGGCACTGGGTGCGAACATGAAATGTGCCTCTGTTGACAACCTCAGCGGTCAAGTCCTCACTGTTCTTAAAAACAAAACAAAAACTGATTGGGCAAAATGCATTCATTTAGCAATTGTGTGGCTTTACTACCTGCCAACTTCTGGGTAGGTCTTGGGGACCAGTGTATGTAATGCATCTTGTTTTGTCCTTAAGGACGTATTTTGGCATTCAATGAGTGGGAATTATAACCCATGATTAGTAGCTGCTGCCTATAGAATGTGCTTCCATGATAACCTGAAGAGAGAATTCCTGAACCATTACATTCAGGGCCAGCACTGAATTAGCTGGGGGACATACAGGTTTGTTCACCCGGAGCTACATGTACATGAGTGTCTAAAATAGTACCTGGGAGTCTTCCAGCTAGACAGGTGGGAGCTCGAGGCCTTCTTTGCACATAGGAGCTCCAACTTTATAGGGTACAGGAGCCTGGGAATACTTTTTATCGTTTGAGTGGCACAGTCTAGGCCTGTGTTTAGAAAGATATATTGGTGACACTTAGGGAGTGGTAGAGAGAGATGTCAGGACCTCTGGTAATGAAGTCAGCCAGCATAGAGGAGGAAGGAAGAGCCATTTGAGAGGGAATGGCTAGCCTAATGGGAGAGACAGCCTGGGTTCAGGAATGTGCAGGCCAGAAGTCTAAGTCTGGCCAAGGATCTAAAACCGCCTCTGGGGGGTAGGCTCAGTTGTAGACCTCCAAACCTTTTGCTGTTGAGTCAGGGTTTCCTGAAGCCCATGCTGGTGTAAACCTATTATGTAGTGAGGCTAGCATTGAACTGCTGAGCTTTCTGTCTCTACTCCGGAAGTTCAGGGAGAAGGCCTGAGCCACCATCCTCACCTTTCAAACTCCTGACTCCTGAATGGGTGACTGACAGATTTGCTGGTCTGTTAGGTATTAAGAATGGTGGGTTTGAAGGAATTAGAGGGGGTTGACTTTGACTGGAAAGGAGAGATCTAACATTTGATTGTTAAAAAATTTGTAGCTTGGTGGAGTGTGTAACTGTAAATCCTAGGATTCGAGGAGTCTGAGATAAGAGAAGACCCTAGGATTGGGAGTTCCAGGGCAGCCTGGACTGTGTTGTGAGACCCTGTCTCACATACCTGCCCTCTCTCCTACTTGAACATGGAACATTGTATTTTCTTTTTAACCCCTGAGACAGGGTGTCACTGTGTTAGCCCTGGCTGTCCTGGAACTCTGTTCTGTAGACTAGGCTGATCTTGAACTCAGATCTTTCCCTCTGTTTCCTTAGTGTTGGAGTTAAAGGCTCAGCCATCATGCCTAGCATGTTCAGTCTTTTACCTTACAGATGGAGGTAGTTTTTCCCACATCCTGGGTCAGTGATGAGATAGACTTGCATTTCTGGTTTGTGTGCATTATTCTGATACTTAGGAGAAGAATTTCAAAAACTTCTGTGTGTGGCTTAGCACACATTTATGTGAGTGCACTTACACATATGGAGACCAGAGGAGATTCTCTCTGTTATTACTCTCCACTTTATTTTTTGAGACAGGGTCTCTCACTAAATTTGAGGCTTTTATCTCTCCTAAATTAGTACTCGCTGGCTGGCTAGCTCTGCCTGTTGTTTCTGGAGTTCTTGCTTGTCACAACATTCTAATCCACAGAACCACAGTCTAGCTCCCTGAAATTCTTATACTAGTTGAGGAAATTGAGTCACTGAAGAAAGAACAGGTCACACTCCGTACCTTATTGTGTACTTAGTTGGGAATTTTTGTTTTTCTTTCGCTATTTATTTACTTATTTTTTAAATTCTGTGTGTGCATGTGTCTGTGAGTGTATGACTTGAGTGTATGGGTCCTGAAGATGTGTTGATCCTCTGCAGCTGGAGTTACAGACAGTTCATAGCCTCCATATTAGTGCTGGGATCTGAACTCAGGTCCTTTGGAAGAGCAGCAAGTGCTCTTAACTGTTAAGATCTTATACTTTTAGGAGAAAGTTTCAGGTAGTTCAGGCTGGCCTCAGACTGTGTAGCTGATTCTCAGCTAGAACTTCTGATTCTCTTGCTTTCACCTCCTGAATGCTAGTACCACAGATGTATACCACCATGCCCAGATGATCTTTGGGGTTTTTGTGACAGGGTTTTTCTGTGTTAATAGTCCTGGCTGTCCTGGAACTCTATGTAGACCAAGCTGGCTTCAAACTCACAGAGATCCTCTTCCCAGTGCAAAGTGTGTGTGCCACCATGCCTGGCTCATTGCATAATTTTTTAATTTCAAGAACATCTGAATCTGGACTCATGCCATCAATCCCAGAACTCTGGAAGTTCAGGCGATATGATCAGATGCTTAGGACCACCCTCTGGTATACAGCCAATATGAGGACACCTGTA
>NC_022012.1:81178605-81179798 GCF_000317375.1 Microtus ochrogaster | reverse complement strand
ATCTTGGAGTTATAGACAGTTGTTAGCTGCCATGTGGGTGCTGGGAATTGAACCTGGGTCCTCTGGAAGAGCAGTCAGTACTCTTAACCCCTGAGCCATCTCTCCAGCCCCTGAAAAATTTTTAATTGTATTTATTTTGTGTGTTCAAGTACATACGTTCGTGCATGTATATTTGTTCCTTTGAGTGCCATGGTGCGTATATGGAGGTTAAAAGAAAACTTGTGGGAGTTTTTCTTTCCATCATGTGATCCTGGTCAGACTCGGAGGCAAACATTTTCACCTGGTAGACTGTCTTACTGGCCCTGTGTATCATCTTTCTCTCTGAGAGTCTTACTATCTAACTTAGGCTTCCCTCAAATCTCTGGTCCTCCTGCCTCAGCTTCTCAGATGCTGGTGTTAACAGGTATGTACTGCCATACTTGGCTAGAATCAGTATTTAAACCCAGGCTGAATGTTTGACTGACTATCCATCTGCATTTGTTTTATATTATACTAGTAAGGGGGGCTCCGTTGAGTCTTCTCTGGTGTATAGCAAGCCAGGGTTCTAGTGGTGGATGTAAGAGGTAAATACTGGAGAGGTGATGGGGCCTCACGTTGAACTTGAGGAGCACGTGAACAGCCATCTCAGAGTCCAGGTCTTTGTTGAGATAAGGTCTCACTGTAGCCCAGGTTAACCTTGAACTTGCTGTACAGTCCAAGACTTTCAGTTTTTGTTCTTCCAGTTTCCATCTCTCAGATGCTGAGATTATAGGCATATATAGTAGAAATAAACTTTTTTTTTTTGGAGGGTGGTTGAGACAGCATCTTACTACGTATCTTTTGTTGGCCTGGAGCTTACATGCTGGTCTCCAACTCCAACTTACATGCTGGTTTGTCACCGGATTTGGCCTTCGGAAATAAAATCTTGTTGGAGGAAGCTGGAAAGATAGCTTAGTGGTTAAGGGCACCTATTATTCTTTGGAGGACCCTGATTCCATTTCCAGCACCCATATGGTGGTTAACAATCCTGAAACTGGAGTTACGGACAGGATCCAACACCCTTTTCTGGCCTTTCTGGACACTAGGCATACACATGGTATATTCAGACAAAATTCCCATACACATAAAATAAAAATAATTTGAAAGCGCCATTCTTGGACCTAAGTTCAGTTCCCAGTACCCATGTGTAGCAGCTCCTAACTGTCTGTAACTTC
>NC_022012.1:81175950-81178035 GCF_000317375.1 Microtus ochrogaster | reverse complement strand
GAGACCCCGTCTTTAAACACAACCTTACTGCTTTCCAAGTTCTATGCTAGTTGTTCTGGCACCATATTGAAGAAAGCCAAGGGCTTAGGCCCTAGGACCTGGTTGGGGAACAAACTTCAGCTGGACCTTCAAGAAGTCTTAGTTTGGCAAAAGCAGAAGCAGTAAGGTCAGTGTCTGTGGTAGAAAATGTAAGTAGAGACAAAAGACTTGACAGTCATTGGGGGGTTCTAGAAGGTTGGGTTGGATCCAGAATGCTTGCATAGAGGAACTTAGAGGAATTGGGAGCCCTGAATGTCTTGGTGTGCAGCTGTGATGGGGTCAATTTCTCCTTTTTTTTTTTTTTTTGAGACAGGGTTTTTCTGTGTTGCTCTGGCTGTAGGCCAGACTGGCCTTGAACTCCAATCCCAGTTAGAGAGATGACTCAGCAGTTAAGAGCATTGGCTGGTTTTCTAGAGGTCCAGAGTTCAATTCCCAGCACCCATATGGGCCGTTCACAACTGTCTATAACTGTAGTCCTATGAGATCTGATGCCTTCTTCTGGTATGCAGATGTACATGCAGACAAAACATCCATATGTGTAAGTAAATCTTTATAAAAAGAAGCCATTGCTTTGGTTCTATGGGGAGAGAGTGGACGTGAACCAAGTCAGCAGTGAGGAGTGAGGTGGAGAGAAACAGGGTTTAAGACAGAACTCTTGTGAATGTATGGGACCTGTTGAGTGGAAAGGTCAGGAAGTGACTGACCAAGCAGAGACTTGGAATACAAAAGTGATCACTTTGGCCATGAAGAACACTTGTGTTTTGGTAACGGGAAGGATGGAAGAGGAAGCTAACTATCTAATTGGGCATACTAGGCAAGGACTTAAGGACTTTACCACTGAACTGCATCTCCAAACATGTAACGGGTACTCATCCCTCAGGTTTTTTTTTTTTTGAGACAAATTTTTTTTTTCTTTTTTCCCCAAGACAAGGTTTCTCTGTGTAGCTCTGGTTGTCCTGGAATTAGTTAGCACTTTAGAGTAGACTGACTTCAAACTCAGAGCTCTGCCTACCTCTGCCTTCCAAGTACTGGGATTAAAGGTGTGCATTACCACCACTGCCCTGTGAGACAAAATTTTGTTAGTTCAAGCTGACTTTAAATTTGTAACTCCCACGTCAGCTTCCAGAGCACTGGAATTTTGGGTATGTATCATCATGACTGATTTCCATAACTTTTTTCTCTCTCTCTGGATAGGTTTCTCTGTATAGCTCAGGTTAGCCGGGTACTCACTCTGTAGGCATGCCCGGACTCTTGATCCTCTTTCCTTTACTCGCTCAGTTCTATAATATGTAGTTCTATAGCCTCCTTTACACACACACACACACACACACACACACACACACACACACACACACACACACGGCTTTTTGAGACAGAGTTTCCCTGGAACTCACTCTATAGACAGGCTGGCCTTGAACTCAGAGATCCGCCTGCCTCTGCCTCCTGAGTACTGGGATCAGTGGTCTACTGCTACCCAGCTTCTACAGCTGTCTTGATGAAGGGTACAGGTAACATAGTGGAATGGCAAGTAGCAACAGGCCCATTTTATGGAAGGTTAAAAAAAAAACCTGAGGATTTAGCTGGGCATAATGGTGCATGCCTGTAATCTTAGCACTTTCTGTACTGGGAGACTGGGAAATTCCAGGCCAGTTTAGGTTACATATATGATGAGTGAGACTGCTTTACAGGAGATACAAAGGGGAGAAGTATTGAAAATAAGAGCAAGGCCTAGCCTAGATAGGATGTCAGTTATGAGAACTAGACTTAAGTAGTTGCAGATTGTGATTGCACAGGTTATAAACCTCCAGAGTGTCAGAGAAAATAAGAGACTTTGTATGAGCATCAAAGAGCAAGGAACTTGAGAGTATTGAACCTCAGAGGACCTTAAAGTGGGAATTAATGCAGGTAGGGTGTGGTTGAAAGTGTGGTCTGTGTTGGTACTCGTTTTCCCCGCCTTTTTACCTCTTTCCACTTAACATTTCTGTATTTTTTTTATTTATTATGCATACAATATTTTGTCTGTGTGTATGCCTGCAGGCCAGAAGA
>NC_022012.1:81172958-81175615 GCF_000317375.1 Microtus ochrogaster | reverse complement strand
TTTTTTGTTGTTGTTGTTTTGTTTTTTGAAACAGGGTTTCACTTTGTAGCCCTGGTTGTCCTGGAACTCATTCATTCTGTAGACTGGCCTGGCCTTGAACTCTTGAGATCTGCCTGCTTGCCTCCCAAGTGTGGGATCAAAGGTGTGCGCCCACCAGTATGCCCAGCTCTTATTAGATCCTTTCACTCCTCCTGTTACATTGTCAACACTATAGACTGGAAGTAAGGAGATGGTCATTTCATACTGGGTCCCCCTAAGCCTATACTTTAGGGTGTTCAGTCTTCCTAGTTTGGGTGTGATGGAACTGTAATTCCTGCTCTCGGACTGATACCAAGCTAGAGGTAGCCTGTGCTCCCTAGTGAAGCACTGTCTCGAAATGTAGACAGCCTTCCACGGAAATGAAAGCCAACCAGTAAAGATCCCCAAGCAGCCAATGGAACAAAGCAAGCAGTACTCCTCAGGGTCACAGACTTGCTCTGCCTCTTGACCATCCATCTCTCTTTACTCTGATCACTACTGATACTGCTCAAATAGCAGTTTCTATAAATAGAGATTTAGAGTAGTTTACAAAATTGAGCTAGCTAGAGGGCCTAATTTAGCTTTAATGAATAGTGTTTCCTATTTTTCTAGTGCTTGGGTTTGATAACTAAGCAATTTTTTTTTTTTTTTTGATTTGGGCCTTGGGTAGAGAGATGGATAGGCTGCAGTGGCACAAGCTTATGAACTATAGAGAGCAAAGATGGCAAATTTATTCTGTGAAGTAAATTTCTACAAAACTTGGGCAATCTAGTGACTTCATTTGGCTCATATTTTCTTTTATTGTTTTTTTGTTTGAGACAGTGTCTCATTCTAGCTCTGGCTAATCTGTATCTCACTATGAAGGCCTGACTTCCCTGCCTTTGCTTTTCCAGTGCTGGGTTGATAGGCATGTGCTAATATGCCTTGTATTTTGACTTAAATTTTTATGCATGTGTATGCATATGTGTGTGTGTTTTCTTAAATGATTTATTTTTATGTGCTTTGGTGTTTTGCCTACGTGTGTGTGTGTGTGTGTGTGTGTGTGTGTGTGTGTGTGTGAGAGAGAGAGAGAGAGAGAGAGAGAGAGAGAGAGAGAGAGAGGGAGGTCTCCCGGAACTGAAGTTCCAGATGGTTGTGAGCTGCTGTGTGGATGCTGGAAATTGAACCAGGGTCCTCTGGAAGAGTAATCAGCCAGTGTTCTTTTTTTTTATACCTTATAAACTTTATTTAAAATTACACCAAAGGGACAAAGCAATAAAAAAAAGTTTTTATTTTTACTTAAAAATTTCCACCTCCTTCCCTCCTCCCATTTCCCTCCCCCTTCCCCCATCCTCAGCCAGTACTCTTAACCCAAGGCATCACTCCAGCCCGTGTGTGATATTTTTTAAAATGTGTATGTGGATGATGTGTGTTTGTGGGGGCATGCATGCATGTGTCATGACACATGTGTAGGCCAGGGAATAACTTTGTAGAGTTAATTTCCTCTTCTGCAGATACCCTATCACGGATTTATATTTTTACCCCAGATACATATACATATAAATATATATGCATGCCTGCTTGCCTGCCTGCCTGCCTGCCTGCCAGGGTCTTATAGCCCAGGCTGGCCTCAAACTCACTGTTGGGAATCAAACTTGCTAAAATAACAGGTGACCTTCAACTTCTGATCCTCTTGCTGGTACCTCCCGCGTGCTAAGATCACTGGTGTGCACCACTACCTCAGGCCATAAATGCTGGGGACCAAATCCTGGGGCTCATACATATTCAGTAAGCACTCAGCAAACAGCTATATTTCCAACCTGGACAGGATTAATACTTCAAGAAACAATAGTCTAAGAAGGTACAACTGAAAAAAGTATGAAATGGCTCAGCAGTTAGACACTTGCCATCAAACTGGATAACCTGAGTATATCCACATGGTGGAAGGAACAAACTGACTCCCACAAATTGTCCTCTGACTTCCACATACACTGTGGTATCCCCTTCTCAAGTAAATATAAACTCCCTGCCTTTTTTTTTTTTCTTTCTTTCTTTTTGAGGCAGAGTTTCTTGGTGTAGCCCTGGTTGTCCTGGAACTCTGTAGATCAGACTGGCCTTGAACTCAGAAATCCACTTGCCTCTACCTCCCAACTGCTGGGATTAAAAGCAAGTGCCACCACTGGCAAAAAACAAAAACAAACAAAAAACAGCTTTTTTTTCTTTTCTTAAAGAAATAGCTCAATTGGAGTCAGGAGTTAGAGCATGCTTTTAATCCTGAGAAGCCTGCTTTACACAGCAAGTTTCAGGGCAGTAAGGACTATGTAGTGAGACCCTATCCAAACAAAACAAAACAGCCACAACAAAAAAACGCAAACTCAACTGAAGAGACTGGAGAGATGGCTCAGTTGTTAAGAGTTTTGAGGAACCCAGACCCACATGGCAGTTTGCAACCATTTATAGCTCCAGTTCCATAGGATTCATTGCCTTCCTCTAGTCTTCACGGGCACTACACACTTGTGAACAGACATGTATTTTTTTTGTTTGTTTGTTTGTTTTGTTTTGTTTTGTTTTGTTTTTCGAGACAGGGTTTCTCTGCGGCTTTGGAGCCTGTCCTGGTACTAGCTCTGTAGACCAGGCTGGTCTCGAACTCACAGAGATCC
>NC_022012.1:81170137-81171787 GCF_000317375.1 Microtus ochrogaster | reverse complement strand
TCAGCTACATAGCTAAGTTAGAGGCTAGCCTGGGCTTATATGAGAATATGTTTCAAAAAACTCAGAGATGAGCATGGTGGTATACACATTCAGTCTTGGGAGGTAGAGACAGGCAGATCTATGTGTGTTCAAGGTCAGCCTGGTCTACAGAGAAAGTTCCAGGCTAGCTGGGGATACAAAGAAAGTGGGTGGGAAGCACTGAGAAAAACAAAACTGGGAATGGTGCCACACACTTGTAATCTCAGTACTTGGAAAGTGAAGGTAGGAGGATCTTGAGTTCAAGACCGGCCTGGGCAACATGGGATCCTTTTTCAGAGAATCAGGACAAAGTAAAAGGGCTGAGGAGGTAGCTCAGTTCATAAAGAACTTACTGTATAAGCATGAGGACCTGAGTTTGAGTTCTAGCTTTCCTCAAAAGATGGTTCTATGGTAAGGGCTTGTAATCCTAATGTCCTGACGCTCACTGGCCATCACCTAGAGTAACTGTTAGGCCTTGTGTCTGAGTGAAAGATTCTGTTTCCAGCCACAAGGCAAGCTTTCCTGAAATGTGGCACTTGTGGCTGACGGGCTGCTTGTGCACACAGCACTGCACTCCCCCCACACCTGCGCTGTGCACCTCCAAAGAAAAAGATTTTGGAATTAATTTTACATCTTTGCTCTCTGAAATTTTATAATTTTTGTTCTTGAATGGACTGCATAAAACGTCTAATTTCCTTACAATGGTCTTTTGACAAGCAGGATGACTAATGGGTGAGATGGGCAGGAGACTAAACTGACATTGCCCTCTTCTTTAGTGGTGGTTAGTATGGTAATTCTATTTCTGTTTGGGTGCTCACCAGTGTTCTTCTCTTTTGTTCCTGCAGGGCCTCTGCTCTCCAGGAAGACAAAGCTTTCAAAGCTGCCTGGCAGTGGGCGGTGAGGTGAGATACCTGAAACAACTCTGGAGAGGAGAGAGGAAGGATAGTGGGCTTCCTGGCAACGTGATTAGCCACCCGGTTTTAAAGCAGTAACAGTGAGGAGAAAGCTCTGTCAGTACCTTTATTTAGTTAGTGGCTTCTGGGGAGGGAGCCAAGGGTCTCTAGTATGTTAAGCAAGCACTCTTATCACTGAGCTACATTTTCCTTTTACCATGTGGGTCCTGGGGCTCAAACTCAGGTCATTAGGAGTGGTGGTAAGGGCCTTTATCTAGGGTGGACCCAAGGGTTTGTAATGTTTGTAGCCACACAGAGACCAAGTCCAAATATTCCCCATCTTTAAGGGTTTGTGCTGCCACAGATTTTCTTTTTTTTTTGAGACTGTCCTAGCCCTTGGGGAGTGTGCCAGTTAGAGGAGAGCTCAAGGGCAAGTGAAACACTTGGAAAGGGTGTGTCATATTCAGGGCAACAGTGGCCATTACCCATTTCAGTTGCCTTTTTTGGTATTTGCTCTTTATTGCTTGCATGTTTTTTTTTTGTACCTAAATGTGGGCGTCTACAACAAACTTCCCATACAGACTTCTTTTTACTGATTGGTATATATGTTTTGGAACAGAGCAGTGGAATTTTTATTTATTTCTTTTTGTTTTTTTTGTTTTGTGACAGGGTCTCATCATGCAGCCCTGGCTGGGCTAGAACTCTGTATAGACCATGCTGGCCTAAATTCTTTTTTTTT
>NC_022012.1:81168302-81169712 GCF_000317375.1 Microtus ochrogaster | reverse complement strand
GTGGTTTTGGAGCCTGTCCTGGAACTAGCTCTTGTAGACCAGGCTGGTCTCGAACTCACAGAGACCCACCTGCCTCTGCCTCCCGAGTGCTGGGATTAATACACAGAAAAACTCTTATCTTGAAAAACAAAACACGTTATTTTCTTAGGTTAGTATACATACTAGGCGTTTCAAAATAATGAGTTCTGAAGACATTCCTCCTTTGATTTTGCAAGTGTTTTGGTTATCTTCTGTTTTATCCCTGTAGCTGGGCTGGTAACATCTTCCCTTCAGGCATCCCAAACACACATAGAGGACTGCTTAAGAAGATTCCAAAGTGGGGGTGCTGGAGAAATGGCTCAGCAGTTAAGAGTACATGCTGCTCTTTCAGAGCATCCAAGTTTGGTTTCTATCACTCACACAGTTGCTCACAACTATCCAGAGCTTCAGTTCTAGAGGATCCAACTCCTGGCCTTGCAGGCAAAACACCCTTACACATAAAATAAAAATTAAAATTAATAAACAGTGAAGATGATTCCAAGATTTTCTATGGTAGAAATGAAGTTCTGCATTGGTTGTCATAAATGCCTCTCTAACTAGCTGGAGTTGTTCTTACCGCTAGTGCGCATGTATATTACTGGAGATTGAGCCCAAGGGCTTGAGCATGATAGGCAAGTGATTTTCCACTGGGCTAGATCGCTAACCTTTTTAAATTATATTTTGAGACAGAATCTTGATAAGTTCCCTAGTCTGGCTTCCAAGTCTCTCTACAGGCTGACATAACCTAATTTACCTCGGTTATCCCAATTCTGGGCTTACAGGGACTGGGGAGATGACTCTGTAGTTTTATACTGATTTTCCAGAAGACAGTTTGATCCCCAGTACCCACATCAGCTCAGAATCACTTGTAATTCCAGTTGCAGTGGATCCAGTACCTTTAGTCTTCAGAGACATCTGCATTTATGTGTACATCCCCCTCCTGATATAAGTTATTAAAAATAGAGTAAATCTTTAAAATTTAGGATTTCAGGTGATTATTCACCCCTGGTCTTTAGAAGAATTTTGCCAAGAAAAATAATGTAGAAAATAATAAAATTCTGGGTTAGTTATTTTTATTTATTTGGTTTTTTTTTTGGTTTATTTTTTATTTTTCGAGATGGGTTTTTCTGTGTAGCCCTGGCTGTCCTGGAACTCGTTTTGTGGACCAGGCTGGCCTTGAACACTCAGAGATACACTTGCTTCTGCCTCCTGCATGCTGGGATTAAAGGCGTGTGCCACCACTGCATTTTTATTTGAAAATAATCATTCTAAATGGCATTTTAAAAAATTGGATATTAGGGGGCTGGAGAGATGGCTCAGTGGTTAAGAGCATTGCCTGCTCTTCCAAAGGTCCTGAGTTCAATTCCCAGCAACCACATGGTGGCTCACAAC
>NC_022012.1:81165103-81165602 GCF_000317375.1 Microtus ochrogaster | reverse complement strand
AAGAGGTCTGGCGCCCTCTTCTGGCCTTCAGGCATACAGACAGAATATTGTATACATAATAAATAAATAAATATTTTTAAAAAATTGGATATTAATTATAACCTTGGACATCAAACTTTTTGGATACTAATTTACTATGGAATATTTACATAAAATATTCTTTTTATCCCTATAAATGTTCTGTATATATTCTCTTGCTAGAGCTGGGATATCATTTTTGTATCAAATATGCCAGCTCAGGTAGCCTTGCTAAATACAGTGTTTTACAGTAGAGTCCGGTCTATTGAGTACCTCTTGAGCAGGCTAGATTCTGGGTTTAGGGAACAATAAATTAGATTGTAAGTGTCTTACATTTTTAGATCTTTGAGCTGTGTTGGAAAGATTGAATTGACTGAATGGGAAAATTTGGTAGGAGAGTAGAAGAGAAGCTCTTTATTAAAGATTTAAAAATAGAATTCATTAAAGTCACAAATAGATAACAGTAAGATTTCTGTTTCAC
>NC_022012.1:81153371-81164668 GCF_000317375.1 Microtus ochrogaster | reverse complement strand
CTCTTTTTTTTTTTTAAGAGGAGGGATCCCTTGTGATCTTAACAGCTTGAGAAGAAAATGACTTTCTTCCTGTTTAGGCCCCTGATGCCCCAGGCTGCCAGTGCCCTTTCCCTCTGTGGTGTGAGGGGGTGGAGGAATGTCCTGGCCTACCCTCTTCCATCCTGTCATGGGGTTCCAGGGATAATAGGGTCTATTGTGGGCTGTGTCCAAGGAATGGCCCTCCTTCAGTGTCAGCCTTTCTGTGGCCTCTGTGTCTGGGGTGCTGTGGGGCTAGGCTGTTTCCTTATGCTGTATTGCTGTTGAGGAGGGTTCTGAAAATGATGCTTATACTTTGTCCCTGGCCCCGCTCTCAAATATTTTGTTGTGCCTTGTCCATGCTAAGCAATCGTGCTACCACTGTATTACATCTCCAGCGCCATGTATCTTGATTGACATCCCCTTTTCTTATTTTGTTTTTTGAAACAGGGTCTCCCTACATAGCCCTGGCTGTCCAGGAATACACTATAGACCAGGCTGGCTTAGAACTCACAGAGATGTATTTATCTCTTTCTCCTGAGTTCTGGGATTAAAGGCATATGCTACGACACCCTGCTTTTTTGGGGGTGGGTGAGTCGCAGTTTGACACAGGAGTTTTCTATGTAGCCCTGGCTGTCTTGGAAGTAGACCAGGCTGGCCTTGAACTCACAGAGATCTGCCTGCCTCTGCCTTCTGAGTACTGGGATTAAAGGTGTGTGCCACCACTGCCCGGAACACCCTGAATTTTGATAAACATTCTTATGAACTCCTTGTGGCCCTGAGCCTTACAGCAGATATGAGGCCATATTTGGAGAAACAGGCCTGCTATTTCCAAGAGTGGTTGAGTGTGTAATCATAGGAGGTTGGGCCCTCCCCCTGGGCCTTTCACAGATATGTTTCAATTGATGTGTTTGTGGATGAAATTGCATATTTAAATATATTTACTTATTTTGATTTATATTGATGCTAAAACTCACTGAAGATGAGTTCTTTAGAGAGGTAGGCAAGAGGTCTTTAACAAAAACCTTTTTTTTTTTCTGATTTGATGCTGGAGGGAGATTGAGCGCAGAACTGTATACATGTTAATTAAGCTTGTACCTTACCACTGAGATACACCCTTAACCCCAGATTTCTTTAAAGAACAGATTTGTGGGGACTGGAGTGATGGCTTTTTGGTTAAGAGCACAGGCTGCTCCTCCAGAGAACCTGGGTTTAATTCCTAGTACCCATATGGCAGTTCATAACTGCCTGTAACTCCAGTTTCTGGGGATTTCAATACCTTTACACAGATATACATGCAGGCAAAATATAAATGCACATGAAATAAGAATAAATTATTAGAATGAGTATGTGTCTTGAACTAGGTTAATACAGTAATTTTGGGGAGAAAAAATAGATTTGTGCCGGGCATGATGGCACACACCTTCAATCCCAGCACTTGTGGGGCAGAGACAAGCGGGTCTCTGTGATTTCAAGGCCAGCTTGGTATACAAAGTAAGTTCTAGGACAACCAGCGCTGTTACACAGAGAAACCCTGTCTCATAAAACCAAAACCAAACCGCCCCCAAACTAGGTTTGTTTTGGTTATGGATGTTTTTTCTCTTGAGATCAGCTTTCTTGACCCTGGTGAGCCACTTTGTCCCTGGGGAAAATATATGAGGTTCTGTCTCTGTCTCTGTCTCTGTCTCTCTCTGTCTCTCTCTCTCTCATTATTGGGTTCATACAGAGAAGTGGATGTGTAACCTGTTGTGCTTTATTGGGTTCTGTGAAGGGTAGATGAAGGCTTTGCTCTAATTGCCGGTACCTGGTGAAGCTTTGGAATATCTTTAGGCTTTGGAATGGTCCTAGAATTCCTTCTTGATCTTCTGAGTAAAAGATTCCATTCTCTACTTCCTGGTATTGCTCCTCTGCCTCCCTAGTGTCTCTTGTCTCCATTCCTTTTCTCCCCTTTCCTTCCTTTTGTAAAATACTAGGCAAGTGTTTAACCAATGAAATAATATCCTCAGGCTGTCCTACTCCAACTCAGCCTGTTCTATCCTCTGCCTGAGCAGAATGTTGTTTCTCTGTTTTAGGATTCAAAGTACCATATTATTTTTGCCAAATGAAGGAATAAAACATATGTACCCTGCTGAGTTAAGTTTGCAAATGCTGGCACTTGTTATAAGAAGGGGTTTTAAGAGAGAAATCTATATAGGGCTTGGTGATATTGTGGTGTTGAGTCATGACTTCTCAGATTAGGTCTGAGAAACTGTTGCTGTTGGGCAAGACAGGTAAGATTTTTGGTATGAGCATCATGATGTTGGACAGTGATAGCAGGACCTTCAGAGAAACCTGGACTTGAGGAGGAAATCCTCCCTAATGTGACTTTAGGGAAGGGCTTTGGTTTCTTTCTCTTTCTTTTCCTTTTTTTCCCAAGATGGGATTTTCCTGTGTAGTCCTGGCCGTCCTGGGAACTCACTCAGTAGGGTGATCTGAATGGTGCCTCTGGCCTATGTCTGATAATTAGTACTTGTTATCTGCCCATTTTATTTTGGTATAAATTATGAGTTTGATATCCAGTAAAAGATGAAGAAATGACTTAGTGCTTAAGAGAAGTTACTGCCTTTTTTTTTTGGTTTTGTTTTGTTTCTCTGTAGTTTTGGTGCCTATAGACCAGGCTGGCCTTGAACTCACAGAGGTGTGCCTGCCTCTGGGATTAAAGGCGTGTACCAACACCGCCTGGCTGAGCAGTTACTGCTTTAAGAGAGAGAGGACCTGGGTTGGATTCCCAGCATCCACATGATGGTGACTAATTTTGTTTCAGAGATCCAAAACCATTTTCTGACCTTATCAGCAAGCATGCATGTGGTACACATACATGCAGGCCAACACTTGTACACATAAAATCTTTGTCCTTTTGTTGTTATCATTGCTATTTGTTTGTTTGTTTATTTATTTATTTATTTTGTTTTTTGGTTTTTCAAGATAGAGTTTCTCTGTGTCCTGGCTGCCCTGGAACTTAATATGTAGACCAGTCTTGTCTAGAACTTACAGAGATCCATCTACCTTTGTTTCTTGAGTGCTGGTAAGAAAGGCATGCACTACCACCCCAGCCCTAAAATAAATAATAAATAAGGGTGGGTCTCCCCCCCCCCCCAAAAAAAGGGGTTCTCTGGGGAGCAACCCTAGCTGTCCTGGAACTAGTATTGGGATTAAAGGCCTGTGCCACCACCACCCAGCTGTTAGTCTTTTTGAGACAAGATTTCTCTGTGTAACAGTCCTAGCTCTCTTGGAACTTGCTTTGTGGACCAGGATGGCCCTGAACTCACTGAGCTCCACAGCCTTTGACTCCCAAGTGCTGGGATCAAAGGTGTGAACCACCACTGCCCTGGCCAGTAAGTACATTGTGAGGAAAAAGGAAACAAACAGGGCCTGGAGAGTGGGTCAGTGGTTAAGAGAGCTTGCTGCAGCCCAGCAGTGGTGGGACATGCCTGGGGTAGGAGGAAGAGCTGATGGCCTCTGTCTGCTTATGGATATCACAGTATGTGCCATACGTTCATCTCCCTGAAGACACAGTGGCTGAGGGTCGGGAACAGAAATGATTAAGGGACAAGGCAGCTTGATCTCATATCCAGAACAGCCTGTTTTTAAGAAACCAGTGACAAGAGGTGTATCTAAATGGTAGAGTATGTGCTTAATTAGCATGGACATAGTCCCTAGTTTAGTCCCAGTCCCCAAACCAAAATGAACCCTGAGTGGAAGGAAGTATATTTCTGCCATGGGCACTGCAATACAGACTGCTTGCTTTTGTGGAGTGATAATCCTGGTAGTTTTATTTCAAATTGGATCTAGGGTAGAGAAAGCGGGACACCTAGTGGTATACCTGGTGATATCCATATTTCTTAGATAGCTTGCAGATAGATACCTGTGCATCCTAATGTTCTCATGCAGAGAGGTACCACACCAGTGGGTGACTGGGTTAGGATTATTTATATTTTGTATATACTTTTTTGTTTTGAAACAAAATCTAACTGTGTAGCCCAAGCTGGCTTGAGCCCACAACATGCTTCATCTACCTTAAGTGCTGTTAGTTGTTTTTGGAGACAGTGTTTCTTTTGTAGACCATATTGGCCAAAACACAGAATCTTCCTGCTTTGTTCATGTTTGTACATGTTGGGGATTATTGGTGTGGGCTTCTATGCTCAGTTGCAAGTTTTTTGTTTTTTTTTTTTGTTTTTTTTTTGTTTTTTTGTGCTGGGATTAAAGGCGTGTGCCACCACCGCCCGGCCAGTTGCAAGTATTTTTAACATTGTTTTTTTTTTTGACATTTATGTATGTTTATATGTGTGTGTACATGGTAGGTGTGTAGAGCTCAGAGGATAACTTAAAAGTTGTTTAATTTTCCATCATGTGGGTTCTGGGGATTAAGGTGAAGTTGTGTCAAACATCTTTACTCTACCTAGCTGGTCCTGAAAATATTTTTTAATTTAATTTTATTCAATTAATTCATTAATGTACTTGAAATTTTTTTAGATTTATAATTTTATGTATATGAGTGTTTTGTCTGCTTGTATATTTGTGTGCCATGCTAGTGCCTGGTGCCAGGGCAGGTCAGAAGAGGGCTTCAGATCTTCTGGGACTGGAGTAACAGAAGGTTGTAAGCTCTGTTGGGAATTGAACCTGCGTCTTCTGCAAGAGCAACAAGTGTTGCTAACCTCTGGACCAATTCCCAGTTCCTGAATATACTGTTTCGTTTACTATATTGTTCTTAGCAATGTGCTTAGGCAGCAAGGATGGATCTGGTGGTGGGTGACACAAATTTGGGCTCTCCTTGTCCTTAGGCAAAAGGAAGAAATAAAGACAACAATTTTTCTTAAATGATATTTTTCAGAAGACTAGATTGGTCGTGGGATGTGTTCTGTCTCTAACAAGTGACTTCAGTCTGTGTGTGTGTGTTTCTGTGTTTCTGATTTCTGTAGTATAAAGTAGGTTGGAGGGCTAGGCCCATCCCAGAGTTTCGGGAAAGGGCCTTGCAGAGCTGACAGGCTGTAGTCTAGATTATTTTCAAAGCCAAGTTCACATTTTGGGATGTAGCGATGTGTCTGTGGCCTGTAAAGCTTTTCCCTCTTTCTGATATGAACCCTCAGGCAGTAGTGGAAACATTCCAAGGACTGACTGGAGTGGATTGCAGTAGCTTCTTGGTTTGGTCATGGTTTGGATAAGGGGAGTCAGGGGTGTGGAGCATAATTTGAAAAACTGTAGAAAGAGATGGAAGCCAGATCAGAATACATAAACATTGTTGAGAGGAGGGAAGAAAAGGTAACTCAGTGAATGGAAGAATTTTGCTTGTTTGCTTTGTTCATTCCTAGACACTTGGAAGAATTAGATTGCTAGAAGGATCTGTTGGGACAGTGAGAATACTGTGGGACCAGGTGGGCTAGCAGTGGGACTCAGAAATGGCTGCAGAGACGTTGATCAGCCTTGAGTTGGTAGAATTATGACAGAATAGGTAGAGCTGGTTCATGAATGGAAAATGAGGCAGTGAAATTAGACTGGCCCATTGTTGAGGAATGGTGCTAACAGGTAGTAGTATTGTGCTTTTTCAAGAAAGGTTGAAATGTTTTGTGTTGATAGAGTTGGGAAGGCATACAGCGAAAGAGAAACAAAATAATTTTTTTAAGCTTTATTTTTATTGTTTTAAATTTTGTCTGTGTGTTATGAGGTACTTGGTATGGCAAAAGCCAGAAGGGTCAGATCCTCTGGAGATGGAGTTAGAAGCAGTTGTAAGCTGCCTGATGTGGATGCTGGGAATTCAATTTAGGTCCTTTAGAAGATCAGTACATGCTCTTAACCCCTGAGCCATCTCGCTTAGCCTGGTGGTCTAGTGGTTAGGATTCGGCACTCTTCTCACCATGGTCTGGGTTCAATTCCTGGTCAGGGAACCAGTGTTGTAATTTTAAAAAGTGGCTCTAGAGATAAAGACACCATGCATTCAGGTGGAGGGGTTTTTGTTAAGGGAACAGGAGAGGGGAGACAGGCCTCTGGGGACAGGAGCGCAGAAGAGAAGAGAGGGCAAGAAGGAGAAACAGGCAGAAGGAGAGAGAGAGAGAGAGAGACAGAGACAGGAGCAGACTAAGAGAGATGGGAAATGGGCAGGCCCTTTTAAAAGGGAAGTCGTGAATGTGCACAGCATTGCTCTTAGTGGCTGCAGCTGAGGACCCAAGGGCAGGCCAGTGCAGATGCCTGAATACTAACAGTCTCCTTAGCACCTGAAAAATTTAAAACTACACTTATTTATTTGTGTGTGCATTCATGCACATGCCATAGTGTTTGTGTGGAGGTCAGAGAATAACCTTGGGGAGTTGGTTCTCTTTCCACTGTGTGGATTCTGAGGATTGAATTCTAGTTGTTAGGCTTGGCAGCAAGCACCTTTACCCACTGAGTCATTTTGCTGGCTTGACACATGAAATTTTGGTCATCCAATTAATGAAACAAAAACCTTTACCTTTTCCTGGAAGCCAATTAAGATATAGATAAAGAATCCAGGCAGTTGGTTATAGTCACAGTATCATCTTGATAGCCAATAGCTGTTGGAGAGTAGGGTTAATCACCTGAGCTAGTGATTACTGGTGTTTCTCTAATTGTTTGTCTGAGAGGCTACCTGGCTTGGCTGGCTGGCTGGCTGTCTGTCTGTCTGTCTGTCTTTCTTTCTTTCTTTCTTTCTTTCTTTCTTTCTTTCTTTCTTTCTTTCTTTCTTTCTTTCTTTAAGCAGTTTCTTTATTAATTAACCAACGAAATTGACAGATTGATATATGACACTCCCACATCAGTTGGCTGTTTTTCATGTGCTGCTTGGGAGACTAAAAGTTTTTCTGGGCTGGTTTTATGTTTACTTCATCTTTGTGTTTCATTGACTACTTGTTATGTAGGTATGTGTGCACAGATGTGTGGAAGCTGGAGGACAGCTTGTGGGATCTACTCTGTCCTTCCAGCAGGTGGGTCCCAGAGATCAAATCTAGGTCATCAGTCTTGGCAGCAAGCACCTTTGCTAATTGATGAGTCTTTTGCCTTCTTGTAGCTAGTGCTTAGTACTCAGAGGTCAGAGGGGGTATCAAATAAATCCCTTGGAATTGGAGTTATGGACAGTTACCAGCCACTATATGGATGCTGGGAGCTGAACCCAGGTGATCTTCAAAAATAACAAGTGCTCTTGACTACTAAACCATCTCTTCAGCCTCATGTTTTGTTTTTAAGAATTACTTATTTAGGCGAATCTCTGTGAGTTCGAGACCAGCCTGGTCTACAGAGCTAGTTCCAGGTCAGGCTCCAAAGCCACAGAGAAACCCTGTCTCGAAAAAACCAAAAAAAAAAAAAAAAAAGAATTACTTATTTATTATATATACAGTATTCTGCCTGCATGTTGTGAACCACTATGTGGTTGCTGGGACTTGAACTCAGGATCCCTGGAAGAGCAGCAAGTGCTTTTAACCACTGAGCCATCTCCAGCACCAGTCTCATGTTTTGTTTTTTGAGGCGGATCTCTCTGTATAACAGAGGCTAATTTTAACTTTGTGATCCTCCTTTTTGCACCTCTGAGTTGGGATTATGCGTAAGTACCATTATCTGTGCTGTGTAGACCTGGCTGTTCTGGGACCCACAGAAATCCACCTGTCTCTGCTTCCTAGTGCTCAGATTGAAGACATGTGCCACCACACCTGATTAAAAATTAGTTCTGAAACAATGCATTGTTAGGCATTGTAGTTTAATTTTATCTGCTTTTTAATTGGTTGTTTTTAAAAGTCTCTCTAATCTATAGTTTTCTCCTCTTTTTCTTTGCTCTGCTGAAGAACTTGAGCCTGAAGAATTATGTTGCAGGGGGAGACAGCTTGTTCTTCCCGGCCACCCGTCTAATTTAGTCCCGAAATAACCACACAGAAATTGTATTAATTAAATAACTGCTTGGCCCATTAGTTCTAACTATTTATTGGCTAACTCATACAACTTAATTTAACCCATCTCCATTAATCTGTGTATCACCACATGACTGTGGTTTACCAGCAAGATTCTAACCGGTCTCTGTCTCAGGCAGAGGATCCATGGCTCTCTGACTCTGCCCTTCTTCCTTCCAGCATTCAGTTCTATTTTCCCCTCCTACCTAAGTTCTGCCCTATCAAAAGGCCAAGGCAGTTTCTTTAATCATTAACTGATGAAAGCAACACACAAACAGAAGGAACTCCTACATCAGGGTTACAGTCTAGATTTAAGAGATTGTGCCTCAGAGTAATTTCTCTGTGTTATTTCTGTGAGCTGGCAACTGGACACTGCACCTTCAGTTTTGGGTTTGGTTCCTTTCGTAAGGCGGGAAGGGGATATAGTTGTGTCTTCTCCTGTGGCAGTTTTTTGCTATGTCCAGAACACGGCTTGTGTGGAGGGATATGGAGCCAGAGTGGAGCCAGTCCAACTTAGCACGGGTGTGGCAAATGTTGCAAGAGGAACATTTTGAATGCCTTTTGTGGTTGATTCACGGGGCTGGGTCATCTGTAGAGCACTGTCCCCACCTTAGCCCTTCCCACTTTTCTTCACGTTATTCTTTTCTTCACTTAACTCTGAGCTTCCTTGATTGACATTTTCTGTTCCTAGTCTCATCTCTTCGGCTGTCTTTTCTCCCGTTCTCCTTTTGTTTGGTGTCTGAGTGGGTAAAGTTTGAGGCTAGGATACAGATTCTTATTACTCAGGTGCTCACCCCATGGGGGACTGTGGAAGTCTCTGTATCCTGTCTGTAAAATGAGGGACTGTTTTTTATGTTATCTTAAAGATTTTCATTTTATAAACCTTTTCTGAATTTCAAGGCTATTTTAGAGGGCTTTTCTATTTCTTCATGTAGGAGATAGTTTTAGCTGTAAGGAAGTGGAGAAATGAGAACAGCCAGAATTCAATGTCTGCTTATATTTACTCCCTCAACTAGGTGGGCAGTCTCTGTGAGAAGATGATCATGGCTTTACTTGCTAGTCTGAACATCCAGTGATAGAAGCTTGCCTCACAGACTGGATACCTATCATGTATCTATGCTATCTTTATTTTACAGTTAATTTGCACTTAAAATTTCATTATTTTACACTTAAATAATTAACATTTTTTTATTTATTGTCTGTGTATGCTGATCCATCTTGCCAGCTACATTTGTAATTTTGAATTTAAGTAAATTCAGATTTAATGTATATCATAGCGCAGGCTTAAGGTAATTTTTTTTTTTTTTTAAGTTTTTTGTCATTTGAGACAGGTTCTCACTACGTAGCCCTGGCTGGCTGTTAATTTGCTCTGTAGACCAGACTGTTTTTGAACTCACAGAGATCTGCTGGCCTCAGCTTCCCGAGTGCTAGGATTAAAGGCATGTATTACACTAGTACTCCCTAGTACTAGTGGAGCTAGACTACCTGCCTGCTTCAGGTTTGATGGAGTCCTTTACTGCTTTGGCAAATTCCCAGCACTTTTTGTTTACGTGGTTTTAACCTAAGTTTTCTGAAGACTGCCCTTCAGGGAGAAGAATGTAAAGAATTTCAGTTAGGGAGGTGTGGGCTGTGTTGGAAAAAGGGCTGGAGAGGCTGCTGGGTACTGCTGATTAGCCCTCTGTAGGAGTGGGTGTGAGGCTGCCAGCGCAGATAAGGTCATGAGGTGAGTGAATCTTCTGTATTGAAACTGAATTGCCATGATTTGATTAGGTCAGACCACTCGAAAGGCAGGAGTCTGGTGCTGATGTTCTCTGGCTTTTTGGTTGGTAACAAAAATTCTAAGAGGAAAGACCCTGCCCTTATCTTAGGTGGGAAGATAGCAGCTCCCCCACTCTCAATTTATAAAAAAAGATAATAAAAAACCCAGCCCAGAGACTTACTTCATTCTATAGCCTTTGAAAATTTATTCATAAATGAAATTTCACCAGATCTGTATAACCTAGTAGTAGATTTTATTGATGCCACTGTTTTTTTAAAATAAGCATAATTAATTTACAGTTAACAATGCGAATAAACCATACATGTGAGCATGCCATATTTTTGTGCTTTGATGGTGGGAATGTCAAAATTATTTTGGGCACCAGTTTCTTGGGTTAGTTGCTCATGTACAAAAGTTATGCAGATCAGAAGGAAAGCCCAGGAGTGGGAGTGGACTAGTGGATACTTCTGTGTGTCCTGGCCTAAGACAGAAGGTTCTTTCCCAGTGTCCCACACTCTGGAGTGTGCAGTTTTCTGGGAAAGCTGGCATCTCACATTCTTGTAGAGCTTGCCTGTCATTTAGAGGTTTGGAAAGGCTTTAGTAAAGGGGGCTGTTTTGTAGAGCAAATGAGTCTACAGTATGAAGAGTAGATGTGAGAGCCCAGAAGCAGTCTCTGGCCTTTCTCTTCTGAGCCTGTTCCTCATGCCCTCAGCTCAGAGTTGTTCTGGGGGTTGGACTGTGAGGCATCTCAGTTTTTCAGGCTGGCTTGGAGGATACAACACAGGGAAGGAAGCAAACCCAGAAGCAAAGAGCTCCACAGAAATGTTATTGTTTGAAGCCGGGCGGTGGTGGCGCACGCCTTTAATCCCAGCACTTGGGAGGCAGAGGCAGGCGGATCTCTCTGAGTTCGAGACCAGCTTGGTCTACAAGAGCTAGTTCCAGGACAGGCTCCAAAGCCACAGAGAAACCCTGTCTCGAAAAACCAAAACCAAACAAAAACAAAAAAAGAAATGTTATTGTTTGGAGTAATTAATCAGCTCATAATTCTCCATAGGAATTTTCCTTTGAGGAAGTCAAGTTTGGCTAGAAAAAACAGTTCCATGTTTTGATTCATTAGTTGTCTGGAAACTGACCCTTCTATAGTCTTAGAACTAGTTATTTCAGACCCATTACTCCCAGCCTGAATTTATGGGACTTTTTTATGGCACATGTTTTTTAATCAATGAATATGAGAAGGGCCAACTTCTTTCTCAAGCTATTCAACTTGCTCCATTTTTCTCTTTTTTTCTGTTCAAATTATTAATGAAGTGTTTGACAATAACTCAATACCAGTAAAAGTAAGGGAAAAATAACTTAAATCCTTAGGTTGGAATATGAATTGAAAGACATTTTGTCAAAATCTGTCAGTCCCATATCTAGGATTTTTATCTTCAGATATCTTTATAGAAGAATGCAAGAACGTGTATGTTCTTGAAAAAACATGTGCAAGCTGCTTAAACACTTGAATTTGTGTGCATATTGCTGGAGCAAGTGAGGAAGTGATAATTATCTGGGTTTTTGTATGCAATGTTTGCATACATGCAAAGGAATAGTTA
>NC_022012.1:81151654-81152701 GCF_000317375.1 Microtus ochrogaster | reverse complement strand
AGAGATCCTCCAACCCTCTGCCTCCCAAATGCTAGAATTAAAGGCTTGTGCCATCACACCTGGTTTATGATTAGTTTTTTCCAATAATTGATTTTATGTTTGTTTGGCTGTATTGTCTGCATTTGTATCTGTGAACCAGGTGTATACCTGTAGAGACCAGAAGATAGTATAGATTTCTCAGGAAATGGAGTTATTGATAGTTGTTAGCCTCCATGGTTGTCTTAGTCACTATTCTATTATTGTAAAGAGACACCATGATCAAAGCAACTCTTAGAAAATAAAGCATTTAGTTGGGGGCTTGCTTACAGTTTTGGAGGTTTAGTCTCCATCGTAGCATGCTGCATCCTGAGAGTAGACAGAGAGAGGGAGAGGGAGGCATGACTGGCCTATCATACTTCCTCCAATAAGGCACCCCCAATCCTTCTAATCCTTTCTAATAGTGCTATTCTGTAGTGACTAAGAATTCAAATAGATAAACCTATGGAGGCCATTCTTATTCAGATCACCACATTGGGCACTGGGAAACCAACCTGGATTTTCTGGAAGCAGCAGTTACTCTTTACTGCTGAGCCATCTTTCCAGTCCCATTTAAACTTATTTTTGTGCACTTTTGGGGATCAGTTCTCTCCTATTGTATGGGTTCCAGGTATTAAGGTCTTCAGGCTTGGTATCTGGCTTCTTTACCCACTGAGCCATCTCAGTAACTTCATTCTCTCTTTTCTATCTGTACTTTTTTTCTGAACCACTTGTGAGTAAATGGGAGATATGCCTCTTTATTCCTAAAGTACCTAATTGCATATTTTCTAAGAATGAGAATAGTTTTTTCTGTTAGCTGCACATAGCAGTTAAAGTCAGGAAATAATAACTTTTAAATAGTTTGGGACAAGGCTTTATTATGTATCCTAGCCTTGTCTCAACCTCCTATATGTCGGTATTACAGAGATATATCACTATACCTAAATTTTATTTTAGTTTTTTTTTAATATTTATTTATTTATTATGCATACAATATTCTGTCTGTGTATATGTCTGCAGGCCAGAAGAGGA
>NC_022012.1:81137850-81151439 GCF_000317375.1 Microtus ochrogaster | reverse complement strand
TTTTTGTTGTTGTTGTTTTTTTTTTTTGAGACAGGGTTTTTCTATAGTTTTGGAGCCTGTCCTGGAACTAGCTCTTATAGACCAGGCTGGCCTCAAATCACAGAGATCCACCTGCCTCTGCCTCCCGAGTGCTAGAATTAAAGGCGTGTGCCACTACTGCCTGGCTTCGTTTATACATTTATTATGTATGTGTGTTTGTACATATATCGTGAAATGCATGTGGAGATACAATTCTTTTTGAGGTAGGTACCAGTATTATGTGTCTCACCTATACTTTCACAGTGTCATCATTAGAGTATCTGAACAGATCAGATCTGGCCACTGCTCTGACTATTCTGATAATTCTATGAAAAAAGAAAGGAGTTATGGCCGGGCGGTGGTAGTGCACACCTTTAATCCCAGCACTTGGGAGGCAGAGGCAGGTGGATCTCTGTGAGTTCCAGGCCATTCTGGTCTACAAGAGCTAGTTCCAGGACAGGCTCCAAAGCTACAGAGAAACCCTGTCTCGAACTACCCCCCCCCCCAAAAAAAAAGAAAAAGAAAGGAGTTAGATAATGGAGAACCCTATTGGTTAGGTTTCCTGAGGAAGCAGCATTTAGGAGACTGAAATCTACATGGGTAAGTGACGAGTTTAGGATTAAAAACAACCTACTTAACAGATGCTGTAGCAGTTGTGAGTTGCTGGGCCCATGTGATATCAGTGGTGGCTCTAGCAAGTTTACTTAGGGAACTGGACTTTAAGTCCGACTCTTCCCCATGCTGTGGAGCTTAGTTCTTAATGTTATATAGGAGACATTAGCTGTTCAGCAGGGTGGCTAGGAGGATCTTGGATCTCATGCCAGTCTTAATGTCACATCCAGAACATAATATTCCTCATTGTAGCTGTTGAGTGCAGGGTGAACCAGTCTTTGGAACAAGCAGTGGAGCACTTAGTCTGCACAGGTGCCAGATGAATGTCTGTTCTGACAGTGGCCCTGTGATGTTTAGAATAATGAGAAAGCTGGCTTAGGCAGTACCTTCAGGTATTTGAATCCAGACTACTAAATCTTGGTGGAACAAGGGACTTGATTGCTGCCCTAAGGAAAGGCTGTATGGTCAGAGAGGAAGAAGGAAGACCCAATATCCAAAAGGGGGCTTGGTTGTTTGTCTTTCAGAGGTAGAGTCTTACTCTCTTTTAGTTAATTTTCTATTGCTGTGAAGAGACACCATGACCAAGGCAACTTATAGAAGAAAGCATTTATGGGGGCTTGCTTACAGTTTCAGAGGTTGAATCCATTGCCATCATGTCAAGGAGCAAGGCAAAAGGCAGGTGCTCATGGCGGTGGAACAGTAGCTGAGAGCTTACATTTGATACACAGGCAGGAGGCAGTGAACAAGATTGGGCCTTGTGTGAGCTTTTGAAACATCAGAGCCCCCCCTCCGAGTTTAAAAATCCTTCAAAAAAAAAAAAAAACAAAAAACAAAAAAACCAAAAAAAAAAATAAACATCCTTCAACAAGGCCACACCTCCTAATCCTTCTTCAAACAGTCTGATTATCAAATATATAAGCATAAAGGGAATACTCTCATTTAAAACGCCACACACTGGTCCAGTGAACCTCATTCTTACAGTGCCTTTGCTTTTAAAGTGATGGGATTAAGTATGTCACTACTTCTAGCAGTATGAGGAAAAGTAATTTTTGTCTAATTATGCAGGCTAGTTTTTTTTTGTTTGTTTGCTTATTTGTTTTGTTATTTTTGTTGTCTCATTATGTATCTTTGGCTGTCCTGGGCCAGGCTGGCCTCAGACTCATAGCGATACACCTACTTTGGCCTCTGGAGTGCTGGGATTAAAGGTGTGCACCACTGTCCTCAGCTTGTTTTTGGTTTTAGAAAGCTGTTATTTGGGGCTAGAGCAGTGGTTCTCAACCTTCCTGTGACTGTTTAATACAGTTCCTCCTGTTATGTTGGCTCCCAACCATAACATTAGTTTTGTTGCTACTTTATAACTAATTTTGCTACTGTTATGAACTGTAATGTAAATATCAGATATCAGGATATGTGAAAGGGCACCAGTATCAATGTCAGGCAACTTAAAACCACTTCTAACTCCAGCTCCAGGAGGATCCAGTGACCTGATTGGTTGTTGCAGACACACAAGCATGTATGGTGTATACACACAGACACATAAATAAAAAACCTTAAAAAAAAAAAAGCTAGTCTTTGTAAGATTCAGGCTGACCTCAAACTTGGGATCCTTATGTCTCAGCCTTCTGAGTGCTGCCATAACAGTGTCTGCTGTGTTTGGCTCCTCTGTGTTTCTTTAGTTTGTCCGGTTTGGATTTCTCAGTGCTCACTCGCTATGTGGTGTCTGTCTACTTGTTTCTCTTTCTGTGTCTTTAAAGTGGGATTTCAACTGTTGAGATCTGTGACACCTAGTCAGAGCGTCACAGTCTTGGGTGTGATCCTGGGAGCTGCTTATAAAGCTTCTACCCAGCTGCTTCCACTGTGTGGCAGGTTTTAGAGTCTTGCTCTGAGCTTAGAAGAAGCTTTGTCCTTGGTTGAAGTAAGAGCTTAGCTGTGCTTGCTTGGTGACAGAGCATTTGCCCAGCACAAGGCATCTCTGCACCTCACCCCCACAGACAACAGCCATTTCTAAAAAACAAAACAGAACAGAACAGAACATACTGTCCATTAGTTGAGAGTTTCTTGAAAGATGAATGCAACCTCTTTTCTGATTCATGCACCTCCTAAGGCCACCAAAACCACTAGTTTCTTTGGTGACTGTCCTTGTAAGACGAATGCTGATCTCCAACACAGGAAATGGAGAAACAAAGGAAAGGGGTGAATTTTGGTATGGAGCCCCATGAGGAAAAATGTCGGTATATATTCAGCCATCAACCAAATAGTTATTGAGCACTCACTTTGCAGAAAGACTGTTTTGTTGAAGGGCAGATGTTCTAGGAATGAGCACTCTAGGTGAAGTGGAGCCTAATTGTGTTGTAGGAACAGCTCTGACTGTGTTCACAAAGCTTGCTTGTGAATAATAAAAACAAAAAATTGTGTTTATTATTCAGTAATGGTAGGGATTTCGGGATAGGAGAAATACGAATAGAGAAGTGAAGGAAAAGTGATCTTTCAGGAGAACCATGAAGCTTAGCCCTGAAGAAAAGTAGAACCCATGGGTGCAGTGTTCTGAGTTGGGCAGAAATGTGATGGCCCTGCTTGTGTGCAAGTAGAATGCAGGGCAGGATGTGAGAAGCCCTCCCTCCCTCCCTCCCTCCCCCCTCCCATCTTTTGTTTTGTTTTTGCTCTTTTGAGACAAGGTTTCTCTGTATAACCCTGATTGTCCTGGAACTCACTCTGTAGACCTGGCTAGTCTTGAACTTGCAGAGATCCATCTGCCTCTGTCTTCTGACTGCTGGGTTTAAAGGAGCATGCCACTACCTCTCAGATACCTTGTGTTTTTAAGAAGTGTTTTAATATCTGTTGTCTCACCTTTATTAAGTAAAGTAAATTTGTATTACCGATTCAGAGAATTTGTGCCTAGCCTCTGTGCTTGTCCTGAGGCGTCACACAGGTGAGGCATGAGTCATGAGAAAGTGATGAACACAGGCGTATATGAATTCTATTTGAGTGCCGTCTTAGATGCTTGTGGAGTTTGGAGGCTTGTTGTTTGTGGCTACATGATCATTGTCAAGTTTAATGTGTAGGGGCAAAAAGTATAACTCAGTGGCGAAACTTTCATGTAGTATAGTGTGAGATCTTGGGTTCAAACACCTGAAAACATCAGACAGAACAAAGAAACCAAACAACTAGCCTTTGATAATCAGTCTTTAAGAGCAAATTATGCTTTAGATCCCTGGATGGGTTAGAGGTAATGTGAGAAATAGGTTTGCAAACTCAATACTTGCTTTCTTTTACTGCTTAGCTCTTTTGTGTGTATCCTCTTGGCAGAAGTCTCAAGTGACTTTCTGAGGTATCTTTGTGGATTATTAATTTATTGAAGGAACTTAGTTTTTAAAAAAGACACTCCTTGCCTGATCTTTTGGTAACTGGTAAATGTTTAGTTTCTTGTTTCAGAGGCATCTGGCTTCCTCCTGAGTGTCTGGAATGTAACAGGTTGTGCTCTAAGGCTGACAGAAGTCTGGGCTCCTGCTTTCTTTTTTGACAAAATCGGCTCTGAAGAAGCATTTTTTTTTTTTTAAATAAAAGTGCTGATCACAGATTGGCTTCAATACTTACTATGTAACAGCAAAGGGTGACTTTGAACAGAATTCTGATCCTTTTGCCTTCATCTCCCATGCAGCATCAAACCTAGCTTCCTGCCTTTAGTTTTTTCTTAAACACACACACACACACACACACACACACACACACACACACACACACACACACACACACACACACACACACACAAAATCTCCAGGATACCTGTGTGCTACACCTAAAAGCCAGTTGAAGTAGGCTTGGTGATACACACTTAGACTAAATACTTAGGCTAAAATAGGAGGTTGAGATAGGAAGATCAATTCTAGGCCACCCTGGGTAAATTAGCAAGATTGTGTTTCAAAATAAAAATAAAATGGGGCTAAGGATGTAGCTTAGCAGGAAAGTGCTTGCATGCCATTTACAAGGCCCTACGTTTGAACTCGAGTATTCCATCCCAAAGCCAACTAAAGATTCAGTGAGGAGTGCAGATAAAATACCCAGAGAATTAGGCTGGGCCTGGTAAGACTCTTATGTCCTGATTATGAGTCTCCACCCATGTCTAACAGTGACCCAGCTGAGACATCCAGAAGACTCCAAGACTATTTGGAAGAAGGAAACAGCACACACATCTCCCTCCCATGCCACAACAGATAGGGACACCTCTGAAAACTGTTCTGTAGTTGCCGCTGCAAACTAATTGGGGTGTGTGAATCACAGCTGTATCCTTGATAGACAAATCTCATGTAGTTTCCGTTCCTTTAGCATTTTTTTTATTATGTATACAATATTCTGTCTGTGTGTATGTCTGCAGGCCAGAAGAGGGCGCCAGATCTCATTACAGATGGTTGTGAGCCACCATGTGGTTGCTGGGAATTAAACTCAGGACCTTTGGAAGAGCAGGCAATACTCTTAACCACTGAGCCATCTCTCCAGCCCCCTCCTTTAGCATTTTTGAAGTGACTTTGTTGTTACTTTGTTTTGAGGCAGTCTCACTGTGTAGCCCTGGCTGACCTGGTGAAATTCACTGTTTGGACCTAGTGGGCCTCAAATTTAGAGATTCATCTTTCTTTATCTCTGGAGCTCAGTGCTGAGATTAAAGGTGTACATTGTTGCATTGATTTTTTTTTTTTTTTGGACAGGGTTTCTCTAGTTTTTGGAGCCTGTCCAGGTACTTGCTCTGTAGACCAGGCTGGCCTCAAACTCACAGAGATCTGTCTGCCTCTGCCTCCCAAGTGCTGATAAAGATATGTGCCACCACCATCCAGCTGTTGTTGCCTTGAGTTTTTAATTTTTGAATTCTAAAGTGCATGATTAGGTTTTTAATTACTAAAGTACAGAATTTTCCCCTTATGCTACGACTGCCTTCAGTGATTTTTAAATTTTATTTTATATATTATTTTAATGTTAACCTGGGTGTAAATCTAGTGTGGCCGATAGCAGCTAGAGGTCTTTTAGAACTTTAAGAAGGCTATCAGGTGGTGGTACTTTAATCCTGGCACTCCAGAAACAGAGGCAAGGCAGATCTGAGTTCAAGGCCAGTCTGGTCTATAGTACAAATTCCAGGATAGCAAGGCCACATCCTCTCCCCCAAAAAACCCCGCAAAACCAAATAACAAAACAGAAAGAACTTTAAAGAGGGAAGCAGTTGGATGTTCACGTTAGTCAGACTTGTGTTGCTGTGACAAATGCTTGAAAACAGTGAAAAGGAGTTGATTCACACCTTTAGAAGTCTCCGTCCGTGTTCCCTTGGATAGGAGGCTGGAAAATTACTGTAGGGAAAGAGCAGCAGCAGAGTACTGTAGAAGACCAGGAATGTGACCTATCCATCCAGAGCATACCCTCTATAAACAGGCCTGCCTCCTTGTTTGTACTGCCTCCCAGTCATACCATCAGGGTATGAATTCAACAGTGGGTTAATTTTTTATCAGGTCTGGAGCCCTCCTGATCTAATCATTTCCTTATACCCATCAGCTGACAACCAGACATCTGACACAGTGAGCCTTTGGGGGATGTTTTAGGTTCAAGTCATAACAGCGTGTGTATCTTGCTTGGTATAGAAGTACCTACACTGAACACTTCTGTAGGTCTGTGCTATTGTTGGCTCCTAATAAGCTACACAGCATCTTCTACTGAGGAAGACATACCAGTTTGAGAGCTGGCAGGACCTGACCTGGGAATCTTTGCCTTCTACAGTTTACTAGAAGCTGTGCTGTTCGGTACTTTTCTAGGCTAGCCTGACTTTGAGGCCAGATATTTTTGGCATTGGCCTGACCAGCCATAGTGACAGAGTTTTGCAAAACAGGGATCCCCAGAGTCTTTAAGACTGTTTTTGGCTGTTTTGTTTTGCCTTTTGGAAGTATGAACCTAATATTGAAAAGTTAGTGCTTATTCAGAAATTACAGCCGTGATAAGACTGAAGCAAGTAAAAGAGCCGGTTAAATCAAACTGTTTGTGGGTGGGGAGGAATTCTAGCAGGAAATTCCCTGGGCAAAGACAGTGGATGCTAGTTTTATTTGGTTGTTTTATAAACAAGATGTGTTGATCTGACTGTTTCTGGAATGAAAAAAATGTTTATGATTGTCACACTTTAAGAATGTTCAAAAAAGAAGGTAGCTCAAGCAGTTGTCACAGCTTTAAGCATTCATAGTTGAAGTATTTGTTTAAACAGTTGGTACTGTGGCATCTTAGAGCAGGTGTCCATGAACTCTCAGTCACAGAGTCTGTGACATCCTTTTTGATGCTGAGGCATTGCCCTTCTGAGGTCCAAGCCTGTATCAGGACTACTGGCAGGGTCAAAAATTGCAGCTAATGATCTGTGGGAGTATGTGTTGGTATGTGGAGGAAGAATGGGGCAGTGATTTGGGAGTGATGGCCTTGCTGACATTTTATTTTCTCAGGTCTGTGTGATTAGTCAGTTAGGTCAGAAAAGCCAGTAACCAGAACAGTTTTCTAAATTCAGTTCATTGAAGCCAGGTTAGTATTCATTTAGAGTAATGGCCTTTAGTTTGTATTACAATGGGAGAAACAACCAAACAACCCAGGAAGCTTAGCTTTTAACTTGAAAGTGAAGTCAAGTGGTCATTGCCGTTCTTCATAGTAGATCATTTGGGGAATGGAATGGAAGGGAAGCCCTTTCCCTTTGCAGACATCTGATAAGTTCCCCACCTGGCGTGTATACTGTTGGGGAGAGAGCAACATTAGAATCAACGTGGCCACACTTTTGCATTGGACCTCCTTTTTCTTCTTTTTTTCTCAGGGCAGTCTCATCTTCAACCGTGACTCTCAACAGACATTGGTGATCTCGCTCTCTGGATAGTGCTACTCTGTATTGAGTTGAGGTGGGGGTTATTATAATTGGGTGGAGTTTGGAAAGCTAGAAAGCAATTTTTAGTTTCCAGTAAGCACCTACTTAGAAAAGTATGATCATGCATTGTTTCATGGTGAGGGTATAGGCTGAGAATGTGATAGACAGTTCTGTTATACGAATGTCATATGTAAACCTAGGTGATACATTTACATATAGTTTTGTTTTTTGTTTTTCCTAGCAGGCTGCTTCCTGAAGGGTCTCCAACAGGGCTGCTTTATTTCACAGTTAACTTCCCCCCTTCCAAGTAGGTCTTTGAACCTTTGACTTGTACAAGCTAAGCAAATACTCTACCTAAGAGCAGTATCCCACTTCAGTTTTCCTTATTCGTAAGTAGAAGTCAGTTCTTCATATTAAAGTATAGTAAATTCATAAGCTAGTAAGTTATTACCATTAGATATACTATACTAGAAAAGAAAAACATTCTGCACTGTTCATAATTGTCTGTGCTCTGCTGCTATTTGATTAACAGTCCCATAGGTTTTATACCAGTGTCACCACAAACATTCAAATAGTGCCTTGTATTGTGGTTAGGCTTTAGGAAATTTTCAGCTTCACTATAATTTTATATCGCCACCATCATAGACGTTCTCTAGAACATTGTTATGTGGCTTGTGATTACCTAGTTAAATGAGTTACCACTTATGTTTTGTGATTTGGTAATGCATATAAAATCTTAATTGAATAGTGTATGAAATTTAGTAAGACTGCTCAGTAATTGAAGCCTCGTACCTGTCCTACAGGGTAAGTAGTCAGCAAATGTGTGCTGAAGTTTAATTGTTGTGTTGTCTTAAGATAATTGTAGTTTGCTTTAATTGGATTCTTAGATGTCACATGAGTTTGAAGGTTCATTCCCACTTACGTATACAAGTCTGGCCACCCACCTCCACTACACCTCCTGCTCTGCCTGCTTCAGCCAAATGGACAATTAGACTTAGCTAGACAAATGTTCTACTACTGAGTTATATTCCCAGTCTTTTACATTTTATTTATTAATAATCCTGAAGTTGAGTCTTACTAAGTTGCCCGGGCAGGCCTTGACCTTGTATTCCATCTGTCTCAGCTTCTTGAGTAACTAGGACTATAGGCCTGGCTCTAAAACAAAACAACAACAAAACATTTTTTCTAGAGATAGGATCTCACTCTATAGCTGAGGCTAGGCTTCAGTTCTTAGTAGGTCCCCTGCTTTAACCTCTTAAATGTTGGGATTGCAGGTATGGCTATAATCCCAAATGTTAATCCTACAAAAAACAAATCTTAATTGTTAAAAAAGGAGGAGGAGGAAGAAAGAAGAAAGAAGAAGCCAGGCATAGTTGTACATGCTGTGGGGGCAGGAGAATCAGGAGTTCAAGGACAGCACCCACTAGATAGTGAGTTTAAGGTCAGCCTGGACATGATACCGTGGCTCCCAAGCAACAAAACAGGAAAGAAAGAACAAAAATACATGCCATAAAATTCACCATGTGAACAGTTTTTAAGTGTTGCCAGTTAGTAGTGAGTAATATTTAACCAGAGCATATGGAGTGTTCAGTAAGCCTCTCACACAGGGTGTTAAAGATCAGCTTGGATTACAGACCATGGTCTAGTAAAGCATATCTGTTTAGTTTTGGACTTCGAACAGTATTTTTCTCCCTTTAAGACACGTTTGTATCTGTGTGTATTTGTATACAGGTTGGGATCTTTGCTTTCTTTCTATGATATTGGAAAAAAAACAAGCCACCATCAGCAGAAACCACTGCCCACTGTAGGTTTCTTTGGTACCTGCAATAGTGAGGATTTATAAGGAATTCTCTAAGTGACAGGAGCTTTTAAAGCAGCTTTCCCTGTTGATAGACAAGATAGATGTGGTACTTACTGCTTAGAGGTAGCAATTTTCTCTCCCACATATTTTACCTTTTAGTCTCTGTTTATGTGACCATGGCTGCTTCTGATTGATTGGATCTGGATGTTCCTATTGCTTGTAATCTTCTCTTATCACAATCACTCCAGCTTCCTATGGCAAAGAAACCCCATCAGCTTCCTGAGCCAAGAGTAGTTCTAAGGTGAGACTAAAGTCTGAAAGTGACCTCCTTTATCTAATGTCACAGCGTACTGAAGGCCTTCCTAAAATGGGAGCTGAGAATCCGCCTGTCTTTTTCACATGGAGAGTCCAAATAAATAATTTCACACTATTGCTTTGTATTGTGTTCAGATAACGCTAGTTCTTTAGGCTGAACTGCTTTAAACTAATTAACTTTTCAGAGGTTTTTGTGTTAATGTTGAACTCACAGTACTGGATTTTACCTTCTGAGTATGTGGACCAAAAAAGCCTTTTCAAGACAGGATCTCTCTCTGTGTGTATCTGCTCTGGCTGTCCTGGAACTCACTTTGTAGACCAGACTGGCTTTGAACTCAAAGAGATCCACCTGCCTCTGCCTCCCGAGTGCTGGAATTAAAGGCACTGGGATTCATTCTTTTAAATGTGTTCTAAAAAGAAAATCTCATTTTAATTACAAGAGTGATAGTAACAGTCTAACAGCTTAAGTACTGTTTTAAGGTAGCATACCTGTTGAGCTCCTGGGAGTTGACAGAATTAGCTGCCTTTGCCACATTTCATTTGGTTAATAATGAGTTGAATCTCACAACTTCTTTATTTCTAGAAAGTAAAAACTAATAGCTGTTCTTTTAAGAGTCTTTAGATTAAAGTAGATAGAAGTTTTATTAACAGATTGAATTATTGTGAGCTGAATATGCCATATGTGAGTTTACTTAGTGATCTTGCTTGAGTGGGAAGCATTCCCACTGGGCTCCTATAAGCACAGGACATTCATTCATTGCACATGGGGAGGCAGCAGAGTAGCTAGAGAGCCTTTTTTCCAGGGCCTGGATTCTGTTGGTGTAAGGCTTCCTACTTCTCAGGCCCTTAAAGCTATCTGGGCAGAGTTAGAGTAGGGTCCTGAGGTCTTGGTGCCTCACTGGCTGGCATCTACCTCTCCCTCCCATCAGGTGACACGCTTCAGTCCCATCTAAATATCAGTGATGGGAAGCACCAGAAGGACCCTTTCCTCCACTTCTCTCAGCTGACTGGTATCCTTGCTAACTACTATATAGTGATTTTATTCCCCGTGTATCCTTAACAACTGATGTATAATATCTACTTTCAAGGTAATTTTTTGATATTTTGGGTTATCTTGTAGATACTTCTGAAAATCACTTCTGCCCATTTGAGACTCCCGTCTTTGGATTAAAGGTGTCTGCTAGATTTCTCTAGGTTGTTTTTTCATCATTTTGAGACTCACTTCCCAAGAGCTTGGAGGAAGTCTCCTCTACACATAGCCTTCTACCTCAAGTGGAATTGTTGCCTCATTGTGCTATTAGATGCTGGATGTATGCCAGGCCCAGCAGTGGGGTGGGATGAGTATCTTGATTGTTAGGGCTTTTCCCAGTTACTGCAGCTCTTAGGGCAGTTGTGAGCAGCTTGTGTGGCTGCTCCCACACTGCTGTCACAGAAGGCTTTGTCTTCTCCAGGTTCTGTAGGGACCAACACTTTTGTAGCTCAATCTGGCCTTGTGAATAGTGGAATTCAGGTGTCTACCACCCACCCAAACCTCCAACACATTTTCTTTCTTTCTTTAGCATTTTGAGCGCAAAGTTTCCCTGTTGTAACCTTGCTGGCCTTGCGTTTGCAAGTTGTACAAGCTGGCCTCAGATTTGAAATCCTCATGTCTCAGCTTCTTCACTGCTGGGATTTTAGGCCTTTGCCACCCATATCTGGCTTTTCCAGTTCTTCTAATACCTTTAAAGTTTCTCTGGTTTCCGGGTGGGGAGTGTCTAAGGCTGCTGCCATGCAAACTTGTCTTTTCCCCTGTGTACCATGGCTGGTTGACATGTGTACAGAGAGTCAGGGCCTTTTGTCAAGGCTCTGAGAGGACCCATTATTTTTTTTATTTATATAGTTGTGTGTGTGTGTGTGTGTGTATATGTGTGTGTGTGTTTTATGATTTTTTTTTTGAGCTCTACATTTTTCTCTGCTCCTTGCCCTGCATGTCCCCTCCCCTTCAACCCTCTCCTAAGGTCCCCATGCTCCCAATTTACTCAAGGGATCTTGTCTTTTTCTACTTCCCATGTAGGTTAGATCCATATATGTCTCTTAGGATCCTCATTGTTATCTAGGTTTTCTGGGATTGTGATTTGTGGGCTGGTTTTCTTTGCTTTATGTTTAAAAACCACCTATGAGTGAGTACATATGTTAATTGTCTTTCTGGGTCTGGGTTACCTCACTCAAAATGATGTTTTCTAGCTCCATCCATTTTCCTGCAAATTTCAAGATGACGTCATTTTTTTCTGCTGTGTAGTTCTCCATTGTGCAAATGTACCACATTTTCCTTATCCATCCTTTGGTTGAGGGGCATTTAGGTTGTTTCCAGGTTCTGGCTATGACAAACAAGGCTGCTATGAACGTAGTTGAGCACATGTCCTTGTGGCATGGTTGAGCATCCTTTGGATATATACCCAAAAGTTGTATGCTGGGTTTTGAGGAAGGTTGTTTCCTAATTTTCTGAGAAATTGCCACACTGATATCCAAAAGGGCTGTACCAACTTGTACTCCCACCAGCAATGCCGGAGTGTTCCCTTTACCCGTCAACCTCTCCAGCATAAGTTGTCATCAGTGTTTTTGATCTTGGCTATTCTTACAGGTGTAAGATGGAATCTCAGAGTTGTTTTGATTTGCATTTCTCTGATGACTAAGGATGTTGAACATTTCCTTCAGCCATTTTAGATTCCTCTGTTGAGAGTTCTCTATTTAGGTCTGTACTCCATTATTTTATTGGATTATTTGTTCTTTTGATGACCAGTTTCTTAAGTTCTTTATATATTTTGGAGATCAGACCTCTGTCTAATATGGGGTTGGTGAAGATCTTTTCTCATTCTGTAGGCTGTTATTTTGTCTTGTTGACCGTGTTCTTTGCTTTACAGTTTTAGGAGCTTCCATTTATTAATTGTTCCTCTCAGTGTCTGCGCTGTTGGGGTTCTATGTAGGAAGTGGTCTCCTGTGCCAGTGTGTTCAAGTATACTTAACACTTTCTCTTCCATGAGGTTCAGTGTAGCTGACTTTATGTTGAGGTCTTTGATCCATTTGGACTTGAGTTTTCTACATGGTGATAGATAATGGATCTGTTTTCATTCTTCTACATGTTGATATCCAGTTATGCCAGCACCATTTGTTAAATATACTTTCTTTTTTCCATTTGATTTTTTTGCTTCTTTATCAAACATCACGTGTTCAAAAGTGTGTGGATTAATATCTGGGTCTTCAATTTGGTTCCATTGAAAATGGGTGAGAGGACCCATTTTTATGAAGTTGGATTTCACTAGCATAGGTACATAGAGCTCAAATTTCTTTGTATACACTGTGCTATGTCCCTGTTTCCACCATTCATTCCTTAGTGGCAGAACTTTGATAGCTTCTGGCATCCAGACAGAGACAGCGGTGAGCTCCTTTGAGACACTCTTTCAGGTAGCCTTGAGTCTGGTGTCATGGAAGGTATAAATATATATGCGGTGTTAACAGGGGTGCCTTGCCAGGAACACTGCATCCTTTCTCCTAACAGATTGTAGCCACCAGGCTCTGTATGACAGTGGTTGATGTTTACTGATCTTGGGTTTTGCTTCCCTGAAGGAAGGGATAGGATCTCTGTAGTGACCAAGAGAGCATTTGAGGCTTGTATAAATTTTTTTTCCCTATGGCTAGTAAGATAGTTTAATAGGTAAAAGTATTTGGTGTCAGTCTGTTTAATCTTGAACCCTGGGACCCACGTGGTAGAAGGAGACTCCAAAATGTTGTCTTCTGACTTCCATATACATGCTGTGGCACACACATCCTTTCTCCCCAATAAAGAAATACTTTAAAAAAAAAATTGCTGGACACTGGTGGCGCACATCTTTAATCTTGGCATTTGGGAGGCAGAGGTAGACAGATCCTAAGCATTTGAGGCCAGCCTGGTCTACAAAGTGAGTTCAAGTTATACAGAAAACCCTGTCTCAGAAAAAAAAA
>NC_022012.1:81136200-81137639 GCF_000317375.1 Microtus ochrogaster | reverse complement strand
AAACAACTTAATATAGATATGTAGCTATAATCTACAAGGTTTCTTGTGCAAGCAGGCATGACCTTTGCTTATAGAAAAGCAGCATTAGAGAGACATACAGGCTACTTTTTTCCAAGTTGCAGAACCAATTTTTTCTCCCTAGAGCATGGAAAACTAGCCCACAGTAGTTGGAGTTGTGCCCTGGACATTGCCTGACTGCTAAATGCAGAGCACTTTGTCATGCCTTTGAGACACACACCCTGTGTTGTCATGTGACCACAGATAGTAGACTGAGCTTATGCTTTTAGTGGGGAAGGGTGTGACTTGTAATCAATGCTATTTTCAAATACACTAAGAATTTAAAATTAAGAATCAGATTAGGAAAGTAAAAGATGAACTGGACTTAATAGATGGGAAAGTAGATGAGCTAAATTAAAGAAAAAAGTAGGAAAAATAAAAATAAGAAGTCCTCATCCCTCCCCATTTATCCACTAGGTGCACGCCCAGTCCTGAGTTTTCCCTTTGGTGCTTCCAGGGTTGAGACAGGCTTTGCCCATGCTAGACAGGAACTTTAGTGCTGAGCCGCACCCCAGCCCAGCAACTGGGGCAGGGTTAGGACAGGCAAGTGGGAAACAGAGGAGGAAAGTAGACAGAGAGATAGGATGATGAATAGGGTGTAATAAATTGGCCAGAAGATCCAGATGTTCAGATTTGGGTTTTAGTTATTTTCATTTTGAAGTTTTCCCAATACTCACATGAAAATGGGAGATTAAAGTTCAAAGGAATTGAACAAAACTGGCTTCCAACTCCTGTATAGCCAAGATAACACTATAGTCCTCCTAGCTTCCCTTCTCAGTGCTGGGATAGGCCTGTGTCACTATGCCCAGCCTACGTTTTTTAATTAAGTAATTAAATCCCCACCCTATGTTCACGTGTGCGTGCATGCATTCAGGCACACAACAGGACAACTGTGGGAATCAGTTCTCTCCTACCATAGAGGATCTGGGGGTTGATCTTAGGTTATTAGGCTTGCTGGCATAGTTCTTTACTCACTGAGGTATTTCTTGCTGGCCCTTGCTTCATTCTTTGAGAGAGTCTTGCTGCATAGCCCTGGCTGATCTGCTGGGCTCAAACTGGTGGCTGTTCTCCTTCTCCTTATGCCTCCCTTGGGAGTCAACTGAAGATTTAGTTTGTATTATGCCAGGAATCAGTAGATAACAGACTAATGTCACACATACCTGAGTATCTAACATCCAGATTTGTCAGCACCACATACTCTTCCCTATTTTTGTGATTTTGGTAACTTGTAGCTCTTACAGAGGAGCTAGGTTCATTTCCTAGCTCTGACATGGAAGCTTACAGTTATCCATAAGTCCAGCTTCAGGGATCTGAAGTCCTCTTTTGACCTTCAAGGACACGGGCATCAGCCAGGCGGTGGTGGCGCACGCCTTTAATCCCAG
>NC_022012.1:81127860-81135625 GCF_000317375.1 Microtus ochrogaster | reverse complement strand
GCTTCTGTGAGCCTTGTTCTGAGTTCCTTAGTTTTTGCCCTTTGTTCACTTTTTATATTCATTTATATCATATATAGCATATAGGGTTCTTAATTGTATTTTGTGGAAAATATTGGAGAAAACAGTATCTACGCCATTTCCCCAGAAATCCAATTTATTGTCTTTTTAAAAAAAAGGTGAATGTGAGCCGGGGTGGGGATTTGGAGGGTGGGGAAAGGCACACACTTTTAATCCCGGCACTCAGGAGACAGAGGCAGGTGGATCTTTCTGAGTTGGAGCCCAACCTGGAGTACAGAGCTGTTCTAGGACAGCCAGGGTTACACAGGGAAACCCTGTCTTAAAACAAACAAAAAGATTGATGTGTATGATGTTTGCCAGCATGCATGTTTGTACACCGTGTGCATGCCCTGTACATTGTGAAGGTCTGAAGAAGATGGCAGATTCCTGGAATAGAAGTTATGTATGGTTGTGAGCTACCGTGTGGGTGCTGGGAACCAAACTCAGGACCTCTACAAGAACAAGTGCTCTTGGCCGGGCGGTGGTGGCGCACGCCTTTAATCCCAGCACTCGGGAGGCAGAGGCAGGTGGATCTCTGTGAGTTCGAGACCAGCCTGGTCTACAGAGCTAGTTCCAGGACAGGCTCCAAAGCCACAGAGAACCCCTGTCTCGAAAAACCAAAAAAAAAAAAAAAGAACAAGTGCTCTTAATGGAGGAACCATCTCTAGTCCCAGTTAATTGCCTTTACGATGTTTTATACAGTTTAATGTCTTTTTTTTCCTTGTAGTTTTACTATATTCTTTGTTTGTTTGTTTGTTTTCAAGACAGGGTTCTCTGTGTAACTGTCCTGGCTGCCCTAGAACTAGCTCTTGTAGACCAGGCTGGCCTTGAATTCACAGAGATCTGTCTGCCTCTGCCTCCTGAGTGCTGGGATTAAAAGTGGTGGAGTTTTTACTGTATTCTAAAGGTATCAAAAAGCCTGTCTTTTACATTGTATCTATAATTTGGTAGTTTCTCTTGTGTATATAGAGAACTGAGGAAGGAACTTAACTTTGGTTGTTTGCTTAGATAATTGCTTATTCTAGTGCCTTGGAAGTTGGTTTGTGAGTCTCCCCTTCTAGTCCATTGTCTTAACAGCCTTAAACATACTAGCTTTATGTTTGACTACTGGACATGACTCTTATCTTTGTTTCATTTGAGGGCAGGGATTGGACTCTATCTCTTTAATTTTAGTTAAAAGGTGTAATGAATAAGAAAATTAATAGCAGAAACCCCATTGGAACTAATTGCTTTGGATTTGCATTGTCTTTAGTGTTTCTCCTTTTCAGTGGCCTTGTTTTCTATAAGAAGTTTATTTACTTTGTTTGCATTACCTAGGTTAAAAAGTGCCACACACACATGCACATGCAGAAGCACGCATAGACCATCCCCTAGCATGGTGTTAACAGCAGGTTTTGCTCTTTGTCTTTAGTGGGAAATTGCTCATGTCTGTGATTACCTAGGAGCATCCACAGGTCCCATGAGGCATCATCTGTGTGACTGCTAGCTCAGAGGAAGTAAGTCTTAAACTCCCTGAAGTCTATAGGGCGAGAGGAAAACAGATTTTTAGTATGACTCTGCTAGGAACAGAGGGCAAGAAAGACCACAGCCACTTGATAAACAAGTCCTATGTTAGTTCTTGGGATTCAGCATGCTATGGTTTCAGTATGTACAATCCCTTTAAGTTAGTAGTGAGGTGTTTTTCATCTTGTTTTTATATAAAATTTCAAAATAAGTGTTATTTTACACTTAAGAAACCAATCATTTCCAGTGTAAAGCAGCTGCATGTTGTTGAGGAGCACAGGAATAAGAAACTTGTCCTTCAGGTAGAACTTCTTGGCAGAATACTTGGGAAGTGTGCAGTCTTGACAGGAGCAGCATTGCTGATGACTGAACCTGCTCTTCTTTTTTTTTCAGGCTGTGGGCGCTCTAGGATGGAGCAGGTGTCCAGGGGGTGAGGACCCAGCCTGGGACCACATCGCTTCCTTCCTTCCTTAGCGACTGTTGGCCTGAGCAAACACTAGCCTGGGACGAGGATGTCTGTGGGCATCTGGCTACTGCACCCCGTCTGGGGAAGGACTTTTCTTCTCCTACTCTCTGTGGCTCTGGCTCAGTCCCACTGGCCCAGTGAACCCTCAGAGGCCGTGAGGGACTGGAAGAACCAGCTCGAGGCATCGATGCACTCAGTGCTTTCAGACTTCCATGAGACTGTTCCCACTGTGGTTGGCATTCCTGATGGCACGGCTGTTGTTGGGCGCTCATTTCGAGTGAGCATTCCCACAGATTTAATAGCTTCCAGTGGAGAAATCATCAAGGTGAGACTACATGTAAAAACAAGAACGAGGAAGGGTTCCTGTCTTCTATTTTAGTTTTGATGTTTTTTCCTTTTTTGTTGTATCTTATTTATTGAGATGGGGCTGACCTGAATGCTCACATGTATATATGACTACCACATATGTGCCTGGTTCTTCAGATGTTAGAAGCAGCTGTCAGATTCAGTGGCCATCATTCTCGCCTGGAAATATTACTCTTAATGAGTAAGCTTGGAAACCTGCCCACAAGTACATTTTTCTTTTTTAAAATTTTATGTGTATGTTTTGCCTACATATATGTATGTGTACCATGTATGTGTCATGTGTGCCCACTGAAATCTCTAATTCCAGTTCCAGAAGTTCCCTGGAACTGGAATTAGAGATGGTTATAAGCTGCCACGTGCATGCTAGTAACTGAACTTGGATCAGATCCTCTGGAAGAAGCACAAGTGCACTTAACTACTCTCCACCCCAGCCCAGCAGCCCTGTCATGGAGGCTCTTGGTTGAAACTTTTACAAATTCAGGGGTGTCCTTCTGATACACAGACCCAGGTTTCTAGGCTGACTGTTCCACGCCAGTCTTACCATGGAGAGGTAAATCTCTTTTTTCTTTCCCTTTCATCTGGTGGCCCTTGACTCCTTTGCCCTCTTTGAGCTCTCTTTTCCCTCTGGACTCTCCTGTACTTCTGAAGGCTGTCGCTCATGTAGCACATGAATTCCATAGAACTCTTTGTACCCCAGCAAGCCAGATACTAATCTGTTAGGCAAGGAGTGGCAGTTTTGAAGGATACATTGCTTGCTTAGGTTTTGGTATGACCCTCTGAATAAACCCTGTATTGGTTGGCTTTGTTCCAATGGTTATTGGAATGTTTTACATGGATTAATTTTGACCAGAAGTATCTTGAACTGATACAGTGAGCTAGATATTTGTAGTATCTGGCAGAGACATGTAACAAGCTTATTCACCAGGGGCATAAAGAGCTTTTACTGGGAAAACAGGATTTGATTTGAGCATATTTATCTGTAGAGAACAGACAACTTATTAGCTGGTGAGCCTATGGGAAAACAGATGAAGGGTGGGGGGTGTAGTTCAGTGATAGAACATTTGCCTAGCACACATGAGACTCTGTTTTTGATTCCTTGGCATTGAACAATAGCTTGAAAATTCAGCCCACTCTTAAGAACCAGGGCTGTATAGGTACAGGATTTGGAAAGGTAAGGCTTGACTTTATTCTTGGAGCTGTGACTTCCTCACCTGTAAAACAAGCTTGAAAAAGTATTTACTTATTTGGAGATAGTCTTGTTGTTGGTTGTTTTTGCTCTTACTCTTTTGGCTCTTTTTGAGGGACCCACCACCCAGATACCAAATAAATCACACACAGAGGCTTATTCTTAGTTATGAATGCCCTGCCTTAGCTTGGCTTGTTTCTTGCCAGCTTTTCTTAAATTATCCCATCTGTCTTTGGCCTTGGGGCTTTTATCTTTCTTTATTCTTGTATACCTTTTCTTTCTTACTGCATGTCTGGTTGTGTAGCTGGGTGGCTGGCCCCTGGAGTCATCCTCCTTTTTCCCAGATTTCTCCTCCTATTTATCCTGCCTGACAGCCCTCCTTACTTCTCTCTCCTGCCTCACTATTGGCTGTTCACCTCTTTATTGGACAGTTACGTGTTTTAGTCAGGCACAGTAACACAGCTTCACAGAATTAAACAAATGCAACATAAACAAAAGTGATACACCTTAAAATAATACTCCCAACACAGTCTCACTGGCTTCTGAACTATGATCCTCCTGCCTCTGTCTACTGAATGGTGGGATTACAAGTGTGTGCCACCAGCCTGACTGGAAGGTCTATGTTAAAGGAATTTCTTTTCTGATTATAATAACGCAAGGACTGAGAGACGGCTCAGCAGTTAGGAGCACTTGTTTTTATAGAGGACCCAGGTTAAATTCTTATTCTTAGCACCTACATGGTGGCTCGCAACTGCCTTCTGTAACTTCAGTTTCAGATCCCTGTTCTGACCTCTGAGAGCACAAGGTATGCATGTGGCACACAGACATACATGCCAGGAGAACTCTCATACACATGAAATAAAGTAAATCTAAAAACAAATTTTTAAGAGCTACATAGGCTTGCAAAGTATGTGGAAGATGTGGTCTATACCTTGTCCACTTCAAACCTGGTTTGAATTCTCAAAGCCTCTGTACAGTGGCACAAATGTTGGGTCTGAGCCATTCCAGGCCATGCTGTGGGCATAGTCGGAGCCCATCATAGAGTCTCTAGCTGCTATGTGGGTAATCCTGCCTATCCGGCAACAACTCAGCCTTAGTACCTCCTCTTTAGGTTAATTGAGAAGGAGTCAGTGCCATGTGGTGGGGAGCATGCCTATAATCCCTATAATGTGAAGGAAGAGTTTGAGGTCAGCTTCAGCTGCAGAGTGGGCCCTGTCTGGAAAGGGTAGTAGGTAAGAAATTCCTTGGTGTCACTTGAACGATGAGGCTGTCCCTGTAGAGTTCTTCAGATATCTTCTGTTGGTACAGCCTGTGAGGGCGGCTTTTCATTCCCGCTTTCCTTCAGGCTCTTTGCAGACAGTGTGAATTTTTCCTCAACCCAAGATGTCAGCAGGCTGGGAGCAGCCCTTGCCGAGATTGTGCTCTTAGCTGCTGGCATGGGCTACCTCATTGTTCCCCTGAGAACAATGGACACTTTTTTTTTTTTTTTTTGGCCAGGAAGAGGGGTTCATGAAAGGAGCTTTGGGGGGGGGCATGCTTGAGAGCTTTGTGGCACGTGAGATGAACTGCAGTTTCTTCCTGCCTCGAGTGGGTGTTCCCTGGTTCTGAATGGACCCCTTGTGAGCATGGCACACCGGGAATGTGGGTTGGCAAAGAAAAGCATCCTTGGGAGTGGGCTGTCAAAATGGTATTTGTCCAGACTTATCAACTCAAATTCTTATTGAGAATACTGGCTTCTGTTTTATTATTTTTTTCTAAATGACAAGAGCTAGAGCTGAAAGATAAAATGAGAAAGTAAAAATAGACGTCAGGGCTTAGGGTAGAAGGGCTGATTGTGGGAAATTTTGAGTGGCTGAAACTATGTTTAGTAGCTCTTTTGGGGAGATGATATTTTTGTTTGTTTTTGTTTTTGGAGACAAGGTTTTTGTGTAGTTTTGGAGCCTGTCCTGGAACTAGCACTGTAGACTAGGCTGGGCTTGAACTCACAGAGATCCAACTGTCTCTGCCTCCTGAATGCTGGGATTAAAGGCGTGCGCCATCACTGTCCAGCTAATTAATTTTTTTTAAAGATCTATTGATGTGTATATGTTCATGCCTGAGTAAATGTGTTTGCCTCACACGTGAACACCTGCAGAGGCCAGAAGAAGACATAAACTTCCCTGAAACTAGAGTTACAGGCAGTTGTGAACCACTTGTACTCTTAACCACTGAACCATCTCTCCAACTCTAAATATTTTTTTTTTTTTTTGGTTTTTCGAGACAGGGTTTCTCTGTGGCTTTGGAGCCTGTCCTGGAACTAGCTCTGTAGACCAGGCTGGTCTCGAACTCACAGAGATCCGCCTGCCTCTGCCTCCCGAGTGCTGGGATTAAAGGCGTGCGCCACCACCGCCCTGCTTCTAAATAATTTTTAGGGAAGAATAATTAACATCAGATAAAAATTGTATACCTCAAGTGAGAGGGCACTGGCTGGGCTAGAAGTGTGATGTTGTGGTCCTGGTCTCCGTGGAGAAAACAACTATAGTTTTAACAGTCATGTATCTAGAAGTTGGACGAGTGATTATCCTCTGGCAGTTGTGGTTCTGCTTTACTTGGCAGAGGAACAGCCTCATGCCTCTTCTTCCATCGTGGTTTATCACTTCTGATGTCTGATCCTCTGGCCTCAAGCTAGACCTATGTATGACTGTATATAGCTCTGCCTTCCATGTTTATCATTTGCAGAAGGCCACAGGATAAATTTGGGTTATTATTGTAGTTCATGGTACAGACAGGTCAATTCTGAATGTGAGATGTCCCCAAGGCTCAGACTCCATCAGAAGCATTATTTTCTATCTCCCTGAACAAAGAAAACAAAAGGTTATGACTACCTCATTTGGGAGTGGTTCAGGGAGTTTTCTCTGACTCCTTGCAGGTTGACCTGGCTCAGTGGCTTGATTAAGGGAAGGGAACTGAAGGTAAGGACCAATGATTACCAGGTCTTAGGAAAGATTGTAGGGACCTTGCTTGAGCAGGTGGTTGTATAGGCTTTGATAGGGACCAGGAAAAAATTACCCACTTGGCATGTCTGTAAGGGAAACACGGAAATACCCGGATTATACCCCAGGGCTTGATGTATACAGAGATACTGTTGGAAGATGCTACCTTAAGACCCAAAGGAGCCACCCTAATGTTCGTTAATAAGAAGGAATTGACACCAAGATTTTTTTTGCAAGACTCTGCAAACTACTACCAGCAGTGAAAATGCCAGTTTGTGTCTGGGTCTGCCTCCCTGCTGCTCCTGCATGGTTTGCCCTGAATGATAGCACTCATGCGTTTTTTGGTTCAGAAGCTCATTAAAATTAATTAAGCCCTAGCAAGAGGCTAATTCTTCAGTTTTTGTCCTTTTTGCTATATTTGACTGGCTTGCTCAGACTGTGAATAAAACCTTTTTGCTGAAGAATAAGTAATGGAAACTCCTACTCAATTGCTCTTTCTCCATGTCTTGAAGGGTATGGGTTGAGAGTAAGAGTCTTTGGTTATGTTTCTTGACATTTAGTGCGTATTGATACTTCTCTGCTCCATCCTCTTGTCCATCTGTCCTCAAATCCTCAATCCTCTGAGTTCTGTTTTATGTATAAGAAGGCATAGATAAAGAATCTTATGGTGTAGACTAAAGGGGATCACCTCCACCGTCCCCCAACACATACACAGAAAATGTTTCTGAGCATAACAGCCCTGGCTGTCCTGGAGCTCACTATGCAGACCAGGCTGGCCTCAAACTCACAGAGATCTGCCTTGCTCTACCTCCTGAGTGCTGGGATTAAAGACATGCACCACCACCCCTGGCTAAGGATCAGAATATTAAATCTGGCATTTCTGGGGGTAAAGAGATGGCTCAGCAGTTAAAAGCATTTGCTACCTTGGCAGAGAATCTGGTTTAGTTCCCAGCACTGACATGGTGGTTCACAACCATCTATAACTGCAGAGAATCCAATACCCTCTTCTGACCTCCTGAGACACCACATGTGGTGCACATGCAAACACACAGGCAAACTACTCAAACACATAAAGTAAAGTGGTAAATCTAGCTGGGTGGTGGTGGTTCATGTCTTTTAGTCCCAGCACTCAGGAGGTAGAGGCCGGATGGATTTCCGAGTTCAAGGCCAGCGTAGTCCACAGACCAAGTTTCTTTTTTTTCTTTCTTTTTTTTT
>NC_022012.1:81126140-81127329 GCF_000317375.1 Microtus ochrogaster | reverse complement strand
ACATAGAGAAACACTGTATCGAAAAACTAAAAAAAGTAAATACAAAAAAGAATTACGGTAACTCCTTGTGGACATTCCTGGTAGTATTTGAAACTCTTTGGGGCTATCTATGTTTATGGTTTTGAATCTCTTCTCTCCTTTTTTTTCTTCCTTGTTTTGCACATATGTGGGAGATTTTCATGCTTGTATATCTGTGCACCAAGTATTTGCAGTCCCTGTGTAGGCCAGAAGAGGGTGTATTGGATCCTGTAGAAGAGGAGTTATAAAGATGGTTGTGAGCCTCTGCTTGCATGCTGGAAATTGAATACTAGTCCTCTGGAATAGCAGCTAGTGCTCTTAATTGCTGAGTCATCTCCCTAGGCCCTTGATTGTCCCTGTTTTGGGGTAACTTTCTGGTTTTCATCCATGCTGGGCTCTACTTTCATCTAAAATATATGGTATCCAACTGTTGCTGAACTGAAAAGCTTTATGTAGGGAGCTGAGATGGCTCAGAGGTTAAGAGCACTGCTGCTCTTCTAGAGGTCCTGAGTTCAATTCCCAGCAACTACATGGTGGCTCACAATCACCTGTAATGTGATCTGGTGCCCTCTTCTGGTCTGTAGGCACACAAGCAGACAGAACACTGTATACATAATAAATAAATAAATAAATCTTTAAAAAGCAAACAAACAAAAAAAGCTTTATGTACTTTAAGGTGGACTGTAGCCTAGAGAAATTGGGCTTCCTTCTGTACTTCCTGCCATCTGCAGATGTGCCCACTACCTGCCAAGAATCCTTTCCAAGATGGCTGCTGCAAGAGCAGCGGGTCTTGCTTTCACAGTTCCAGGACAGTGTTGATGTTTGTCGTGGAGGGCCAAGTGACTGGAAATTCCAAGAATTCCGTGGCGGGAACCAGCTTGTCACCCCCAAAAGCATTATTGCTGCTGTGGAACACTTAACATAGCTCTGATTCCTGCCTCTTGTGGCATGGTGGCCTTTATTTAGTCTTATTGCACAGCTAGTCCAGAGTTTTATTTCCTGTGGTGCTGGGGATAGAACTCATGGTCTCATGTTTACTAGGTAAATTCTTTGTCCCTGAACTACACCCCCTAGTACCATTCTGAGTAAACCTGGAACTCTACAGATAGCCAAAATTTCATGTATAAATGGTTATTTATTCATTTATTTATTTGAATTTTTTTTTTTTTTT
>NC_022012.1:81114027-81125715 GCF_000317375.1 Microtus ochrogaster | reverse complement strand
AGAGCGAGTTCCAGGACAGGCTCCAAAGCCACAGAGAAACCCTGTCTTGAAAAACCAAAAAAAATATATATATATATATACATACATGTATATATAAATGCAATCTGCTGAGTTCATTTAGTGAAGTTCATACACGTGTTTAGTGCTGCCACTGGGTACTGGATAAACTGTCAGGGTTCGTTCCCGGAGAAAACTGATTTTTTCCCCTCTTAGAAGCCAATGCCTGTAGCTCTTCATCTAGAGTTGGGGCCTTGTGATTTCTCTGTTGGAATATCAGCTAATGTTGCCGTTGTGAAGGTCTTGTTTAGGTAACCATATTATTCAGATTTTATGTGTGTAGCTCCCTGTTGTATATAGACACCATTTGGCAGCAGGTATCACAGTCCTCTTTTTAGACTCTTTCCTACCCTTCCTCCACAACATTTCCTGTGCCTTAGCTATAGGGGTTGTGGCTATAGATGTTTCAGTTGTGGACTGGCCCCCATTGTCAGTGTTGTCTGCATTCTGAGCAGTTATGGGTCTCTGCCATGGTCTCTGACTGCTGCAGAAAGAAGTTTCTGTAATAAGAAATGAGAACCACCCCCATCTGTGGGCATGAGGCTAGATATTTAGAATGCATTTGGGAACTACACCTGTTTAGGAAGATGGCAGTAATGGGTTCTCATCTAGGCTTCATGATTTTACCCCATGGGCAGTTGGCTAGGTTTATAATACCAAGCGTGAGTTTCCTCCTATTCTGAGGGCCTTAAGTCCAATTTGATGGCTGTTAGTAACCCCCAAGTTCTACTACTGTTCCTTTGGATACATCTTGCCATGCTGGTTACTTTTGTGGGTTACAGATGGGTGAGACTTAATTGGTTTTTTCCCTTGACAACTTGCACAGCATCTTTGGCTACTGTGTGAGCTAGTCTATAGGAAGGGCTCGGTTCTAGCTCAGGTCCTTCAAGTCCTGTGGAGAACACCAGTTTGTGTGTTTGTCTTTAGTTTTGTTTTGTTTTTGAGACAGTGTCTTACTAGGTAGTGTTGGCTAGCCTAGAACAAGCTTTGTAGACCAGGCTGGCCGCCTTGAACTCATAGAGAGGTGTGCACCATGACACCTGGCTAGGATACCAGTTTTAAACTTAAAAGGTGAATGTTAGTCTTGGCTTCTCACCTAGAGCAAGCTTCCCTCCCCACTCTTAACATCACTTGCTCTGACAAATGAGTCTTGGCCGGCTGGAGAGTCTGAAGAGTCTCTGGCTGCCTCTGATTCCCTGGCTTTCCCTTGCCTGCCGTGTTTCTGCACCCTTTAAATACTTCCAAGTGTGAATAAGGATCAAGGCCTCACACACTACACTGGGTCCAAAGCCAACTGGGAAGTGGAGCCTTGGTTTGGTGCTGTTAAGCAGAAGCCTTATTGTTTGCTGGGTCTCCTAACATAGGAGCAGGTGGGAAGCCAGCACTGGTAGAGCCCCGCATGGGTCTGGCCCTATAATTACACTAGGGTAGAATCCTTTCCCTCATCTTACATATTACAGATTCAGGTTGGATAAAGCCTCAGCTTGCCAGGAATTGCTTTATAGATAAGTGGCTCTTGCTTTGATAGGGTAGAATAGATCTTTCTAGGTGTGTGTGTGTGTGTGTGTGTGTGTGTGTGTGTGTGTGTCTGTGTGAGTGAGTGAGTGAGTGAGTGTGAGATGGTACTTATAGAGGTCAGAAAAGGTCATCTGATTGCCAAGAACTGGAGTCTCCTGTACTGTGAGCCATCTATCTGATGTAGGTGCTAGGAACTGAACCCAGGTCCTTTGGAAGAACAGCAAATGCTCTTAATCACCAGGCCACCTATCTGTCTGTCTGTCTGTCCGTCCAGGCATCCCTAGAGGATGTTTCATCCTTAAGCACCTTTGTGGTAAGCCAGACCCCAGGACAAATGTCCTCAGGATGGCGTTGCACTAATAAACTCTGGGGGCTGTGGACAATGTTAGCCCTTCAAACATATTGAACTTTCCCTAAGTGGCAATGAAAATGCAAAGTTGCCAGCTTAGCTGTGACTTAACCAAGTTCCTGTAGACATCAGGTGTTTTTGGCCCTTAGGTTAAAATAAATTGTTGCCATTCAAAGTGCTACTTGGACTTTCTAGCATGAAGATGTGCTCTCCCTTCCTGTCTAAGGAACACCCATTACCCAGGACAGTGCCTGCAAGCGGCTTGTCCTTAGCTGGCATCAGCCAGAGTTGTTCCAGGCCTTTTGTTACCCCGCTTTCTGTTTTCCCTGTCTTTCCTGTCTTTGCTGTGCTCTAAGTGAGCAGCTGTTTCAGTAGTGGGCATTGGGATGGAGTGGGGTTAGGAAACACGAGATCTCAAGTGACTAGAATGCCTTGTCCACATTCAGTTCACCCACTCTCTCTCTGTTAAGCTCCCCTATTCCCAACAATCACTGTAAACTATCTTATGGTTCTATGAACACATCATTTCAGCCTTAAATCTTTGCATCACTTACTTTAATTAAAAAGATACTTATTTTTATGTGTATGGGTACTATGCCTACGCCTACATGTTTGTCTGTGTACTGTGAGTGTACCTAGTATCCATGGAAGCCAGAAAAGGGTGTTGAGTCCTTAGAACTGAAGTTGCAAATGATTAAAAGCTACCATGTGGGATAAAAATTGAACCTGGGTCCTCAGGAAGAGCAGCCAGTGCTCTTAACTACTGAGCCATTGCTCTAGCTCCTGATTTTTACCTTTTAACTGATTAGCTTATTTTACAAAATAAGACTGTCCAACCTTTGCTTTTTTGGTGCTTATATAACTACTATTATATATAACAATGAATTGAAAAAAAATTTAGGCTTAGACTTCATTTAAAGCACTTAATATATTTATTGTTGGAGCTTAGGTTTGATTCCCAGCACCCACATGCTGGCTAACAGCCACCTGTAACTCCAGTTCCAAGGGATCCAACACCCTTTTCTGGCCTCAGCAGGCACTGCCTGCAGATGGCTCAAGGCTTATATGCAGGCAAAACACCTCAGTTGATATCCCTGGGGAGGACTGCTATTTCTGAAGGTAAATGGAGAAACAGTGGATTTGGGGGAGAGAAGACGTAGAGGGGAAAATGGGAGGGAGGGGAGACAACTGTCAGGATGTCAGAAGAAATTAAAAAAAAAAATTTTAAATTTAAAAAAAGAAATAACTAGATGAGTTTATATAAATATACGTAATGTTTTTCATGGATTAGAAAGCAGTCATGTTTATGAAGATCATCCCCACTAGTGCTGTCTCTCATAATGTCAGTTGGCTTCTTAGATGTTTTGTTGAATGAAACAAGTCTGTTTGAACCAGTTTGAAGGGTAGAAATTAAGTTTTAAAAAATCTCTGGTGTAATGTGTCCTGGTTATAAAGCTTAAGTGTGAACACATTCAGGTTCCTGGGTTTTTGGCAGGAAGAAGACCTAGGCAACCAATGGGGTGCCCAGGAGCATGGCTTTAACTCCTTTTCCATAGGTCTGGGTTAAGAAGCTATGACCACCTGGCGATGGTGGCACAAACCATTAATCCTAGCACTTGGGAGGCACAGGTAGATGGATCTCTGTGAGTTCAAGGCCAGCCTGGTCTACAGAGCGAGTTCTAGGACAGGCACCAAAGCTATACAGAGAAACCCTGTCTTGAAAAGACAGAAAAGAAGAAGAAAAAAAGAAGTTGTGGCCTTAAATTAGGAACAGTTCCTGAGTGGTGAAGATGTGCCCTCTGTGGGCCATTGTGACTCTGGACTTGGGGCAGGGCCTTGAGTCAGAGCAAAGAATGAGTTACCTTTCTTACATCAGGAGCAGGAGTATGTGTTTCACAAAACTGAGTGGAGCCGAAGATGGGGCCTAGGCAAGAAGCAAGAGTTAATTTCTCTCTTGTCAGCTGATAGGCGTTCTCTGTTGGAATTCCTTTGGGTGCTCTGAGTATTTCCATTTATGTCACGATGGAGAGGGACTTGCACTCTGAAAGAAGTTTGAACAATTCTTTGGGGGATAATAATAAGGCATTGAGCTCCTTAGTTCTCTTCTGAGTCAAGGGCTTCTGCTGTGTGTTTCTTTTCATACCGGACTCACTCTGAAACCTCTACTTTAGAGACTTGAGAGGATCCCCCCACTTCTGGGTTTCATGTTCTTCACATTAAATCAGACTCATTATGTATGCACATACCCAGTTTATTCAGTACTGGAGATGAAGCCCAGGACTAGGAGCAGTCTAGGCTATCAACTGAGTGCATTCCTAAGACCGGAGATTCTTTGAGATTGCTTTGGCAGACCATGTTCTAGAATAGTTGATTTTAGTCATCAGTTCTTCTTGAGAAGTGGGGTTAATTTAGACAATCGTTGTGTCTTAGGATTTTTATTGCTGTGAAGAGACACCATGACTGTGACAACTATTGTGAAGTAAAACATTTAATTGGGGTGGCTCACTTACAGTTCAGAGGCTCAGTCCATTACCATCATGGTGGGGAGCATGGCAGCATACAGGCAGACAAAATGCTGAAATGGTAGCTGAGGGTTCTACATCTTGCAGGCAGCAGGAAGTCAACTGAGACACTGGCTGGTATCCTGAGCATAGGAAACCTCAAAGCCCACCCCCTAGAGTGACACACTTCTTTCAGCAAGGCCATATCCACTCCAACAAAGCCACACCTCCTAATAGTACCACTCCCTATGAGATTATGGGGGCCAATTACATTCAAACTACCATGTTACACTATTTTATAAAAAATCTGTTCCCCATCCTAGTGCATTAAGTGATGATTGTAAAATAAGTCATGCTAGAGTGTTGACTTTCCTTATTTCCAGAATTATGTGCACTGAGGTTGTGTGTAGGCAAGGTACTCTAAGTTAGGCATGTGACCTGAGCAGAAACGTGTGTTTGAGGAGTAGTGGAGGGATTGGAAAGGGTGTTTCAGGGGGAATAAGATGGAGTACAGGCAAGTTGGTAGTAGGGTATATCACTTTCACGAATGTCCACCACAATCTTTATTTATTTATTTGTTTGTTTGTTTGTTTATTTTGGTTTTTCGAGACAGGGTTTCTCTGTGGCTTTGGAGCCTGTCCTGGAACTAGCTCTGTAGACCAGGCTGGTCTCGAACTCACAGAGATTGGCCTGCCTCTGCCTCCCGAGTGCTGGGATTAAAGGCATGCGCCACCACCGCCCGGCTCAATCTTATTTTTTAAATTACATGTTTTCATTGGCTTTATTCGTGTATCTGTATGTTTGCTTGCATGAATTCATTGCACCACATGTGGTGTAGCTGCTAGAGGAGGCCAGAGGGAGCTAGACCTCACAGCTGTGTGTAGAGAAGTTACAGTTACAGATGCTCAATGTGGGTGCTAGGAACAAAACCCCAGTCCTCTGTTATCCTAACTGCTGAGCCTCTCTAGCCTTGTTTGTTTTTAGACATAGGGTCTCAAACGTACCCAAGACTGACCTTCAGCTCATTCCCCCTACTTCAGCGTCCTGAGTTCTGGAATTAGAGCTGTGCACTATTCCCAGTCATTCCCAGTCAAAGTCTATACGTTGTTAAGGTCCATGGCATCCTAACCTGTGTGTATGAATATGTCCCCAGTGCATAGCTCATCTGATAGCCCCAGTATTCTGTGCATTATTACTCTCCTTTGGAGGTGATGAGTTGGATTTCCCATCAGGAATTGTAAATTATTCCTTCCGCCTATCACACAACTCAGATTAGGCCAGTGGTTTACTATAGTGATGTGATCATTTTAGGTCATGCAACAATGATAGCATTTATAGCTCACACTTGTTTCTTTTAGGTGTCTGCAGCAGGGAAGGAGGCTTTACCGTCTTGGCTACATTGGGACCCACACAGTCACACCTTGGAAGGCCTCCCTCTTGACACCGATAAAGGTGTACATTACATCTCAGTGAGTGCTGCACGGCTGGGAGCCAATGGGAGCCATGTCCCCCAGACTTCCAGTGTGTTCTCTATCGAGGTCTACCCTGAAGACCACAGTGAACCACAGTCTATACGGGCAGCCTCATCAGACCCTGGTGAAGTAGTGTCCTCTGCCTGTGCTGCCGATGAGCCAGTGACTGTCCTTACAGTGATACTGGATGCTGACCTTACCAAGATGACCCCAAAGCAAAGGATTGATCTCCTGAATAGAATGCAGAGCTTCTCAGAAGTAGAACTTCACAACATGAAGTTGGTACCTGTAGTGAATAATAGACTATTTGACATGTCAGCCTTCATGGCTGGCCCAGGAAATGCAAAGAAAGTAGTAGAGAATGGGGCTCTGCTCTCCTGGAAGCTAGGCTGCTCCTTGAACCAAAACAGTGTGCCTGACATTCGTGGTGTAGAAACCCCTGCTAGGGAGGGTGCTATGTCTGCCCAACTTGGTTATCCTGTGGTGGGTTGGCACATTGCCAATAAAAAGCCAACTCTCCCCAAACGAATCCGGAGGCAGATCCATGCTACACCTACACCTGTTACTGCCATTGGACCCCCAACCACGGCCATCCAGGAGCCACCGTCTAGGATAGTGCCTACCCCCACATCTCCAGCCATTGCACCTCCAACAGAGACCATGGCTCCTCCTGTTAGGGATCCCATTCCTGGGAAGCCCACAGTCACCATTCGGACTCGAGGTGCCATTATTCAGACTCCAACCCTGGGCCCTATCCAGCCTACTCGGGTATCCGAAGCTGGCACCACAGTTCCTGGCCAGATTCGGCCAACACTGACCATTCCTGGCTATGTAGAGCCTACAGCAGTTGTTACTCCTCCAGCAACCACCACCAAGAAGCCACGAGTATCCACGCCAAAACCAGTAACGCCTTCAACTGATTCCTCAACTGCCACGACTCGAAGGCCAACCAAAAAACCACGTACACCCCGACCAGTACCCCGAGTTACCACCAAAGCACCTATCACCAGATTGGAGACTGCTTCCCCACCTACTCGTATCCGCACCACCACCAGTGGAGTGCCCCGTGGTGGAGAACCTAACCAGCGACCAGAACTCAAGAACCACATTGACAGGGTAGATGCCTGGGTGGGTACCTACTTTGAGGTGAAAATTCCATCAGATACCTTCTACGACAATGAGGATACCACTACTGACAAGCTTAAGCTGACCCTGAAGCTGCGAGAGCAGCAACTGGTAGGCGAGAAGTCCTGGGTTCAGTTCAACAGCAACAGCCAGCTCATGTATGGCCTACCTGATAGCAGCCATGTGGGAAAGCATGAGTATTTCATGCATGCCACAGACAAAGGGGGTCTTTCTGCTGTGGACGCCTTCGAGATCCATGTTCACAAGCGCCCACAAGGGGACAAGGCTCCTGCACGGTTCAAGGCCAAGTTTGCCGGTGACCCAACACCAGTGGTGAATGACATCCACAAGAAAATTGCTTTGGTAAAGAAGCTAGCTTTTGCCTTTGGGGACCGAAACTGCAGCACTGTCACCCTTCAGAACATCACCCGTGGCTCTATTGTGGTGGAATGGACCAACAACACGTTGCCCCTGGAGCCCTGCCCCAAGGAGCAGATCATAGGGCTGAGCCGCAGGATTGCTGATGAAAACGGGAAACCTCGGCCTGCCTTCTCCAACGCTCTGGAGCCTGACTTTAAGGCTGTGAGTGTTGCCGTGACAGGGTCTGGCAGTTGTCGGCACCTACAATTTATCCCTGTGGCACCACCCTCTCCTGGAACCTCAGCGGCACCAGCCACAGAGGCTCCAGACAGGGACCCTGAGAAGAGCAGTGAGGATGATGTTTACCTGCACACAGTCATTCCAGCTGTTGTGGTTGCAGCCATCCTGCTCATTGCCGGAATCATTGCTATGATCTGCTATCGCAAGAAGCGGAAGGGCAAGCTGACCCTTGAGGACCAGGCCACCTTTATTAAGAAGGGGGTGCCTATCATCTTTGCCGATGAGCTTGATGACTCCAAGCCCCCACCCTCTTCCAGCATGCCACTCATCTTGCAGGAAGAGAAGGCTCCCCTCCCACCTCCTGAGTACCCCAACCAGAGTGTGCCCGAGACCACTCCTCTGAACCAGGACACTGTGGGAGAGTACACACCTCTGCGGGATGAGGATCCTAATGCACCTCCCTACCAGCCGCCCCCGCCCTTCACGGCTCCCATGGAGGGCAAGGGTTCCCGTCCCAAGAACATGACCCCATACCGATCACCCCCTCCGTATGTCCCCCCTTAACCCACAAGCGCCTGGGTGGAGGCAGGGGTAGGGCAGGGGCCTGGAGACAACTTGGTGTTGTCTGTAGAGACCGGTGGCCCACAGACCATTGCCCACCGGTAGCCAACACCTGACCTAGCACACACTGACACACAGGGCCTGGACAAGCCCGCCCTCTCTGGTCCTCCCAAACCCCAAAGCTGCTGGAGAGACTTTGGGGACTTTTTTATTTTTATTTTTTGCCTAACAGCTTTTTGTTTGTTCATAGAAAATTCTTCGCTGCGTTTTTGATGGCTGGCTCTGAAAGCACTGTTTGAGTAGATGTAGAAGGAGGGAGCGAGGAACCGTGAATGAACTCGCAGGCAGTGCTGGGTGGCCCCCAGCTCTCTGCATTTTGCCTTTAACACTAACTGTACTGTTTTTTCTATTCACGTGTGTCTAGCTGCAGGATGTAACATGGAAAACAGTAGCTAAAGATTAAATTCAAAGGACTTTCAGAAGTTAAGGTTAAGTTTTTACATTTAATCTGCTGTTTACCTAAACTTGTACGTATAATTTTTGGGTGGGTATGGGGAATTGCTTTGCTAAAAATAAGCTCCCAGGGTGTTTCAAACTTAGAGAAGACCAAGGGACAGTATTTTTTATCAAAGGAATCCTATTTTTTCACACTATGTCAACTTGGTTGCTCTGACACCCCAGAGCCTGACTGAGGGCCTCCTGGTCCTGGCTCTGGTGCCAGGGCCCTGGTGCTGGGTTTGCTCTCCCGCTGTTGCCAGGGGCTGGAAGCTGGAGGGGCCTCTTGGGCCATGGACATCCTGACCTCTACCCCCTGCACGCTAGTGGCCTACCACTGAGGGGGTCATCATTTCTGTGGAAAAGGGACTCCAAGAGGCATTGGTGGCTGTGGCCCCCAACCTAGGTGCTCCAGGGTGGGCCAGCTGCTCGTAGGGGCACCTGGGAAGGTCAAAGGACTTGACCACATCAACCTTTTTTTTCTCTTCTCTGTGGGTTTTTGTTTTGTTTTTCTTTCTTCTTCCCTCTTAAAAGGAATATCATGGTCTTTGAAACACTCAGTGGGGGACATTTTGGTGAAGATGCAATATTTTTATGTCATGTGATGCTCTTTCCTCACTTGACCTTGGCCACTTTGTCCCAACAGTCCACAGCCCCACCCCATGCACCCATCCCCTCTTCTCTGGCGCTCCAGTCCTGGGCCTTGGGCCTGAACAACTGAAAAAGGTCTGCGGCTGGGGAGGAGTGCCAGCAATAGTTCATAGTAGAAGTCTGTGGGCTCTCAAAGCTAATTTTTTACTAAAGTTTTTATACAGCCTCAAATTGTTTTATTAAAAAAAGATTAAAAACTGGTGATGCTTAACAGCAGTTTGTACAAGCTCCTAGTGTTGACTCCATGGACTGATGGCTCTGCTCATTTTGACTCCCCCTTTCTTTTCCTAATGGGTTAAATTCTGGACTACACAGAGGCTTCCTTTGCCTTTTTTTAGCAGAACACCGTCCATCCGTCTGCATCTCTGTCCCATGACTCAGGGGCACCCACTCTGCTTTGATTCTCCTCCTTTGGAAGAAACCATTTTGAGCATGCCTTTTCTTGATGTCTGAGTTATTTCGGGTACCTTTTAGGGAGGAATGCCTTTTGCAATAATGTATCCCTTCCCTGATCAAGGGTGGGTGGGTGGACCCAGGCTCCCATTGCACACGGAGCAGTAATTTCTAAGCCATATCGACTGTTTAGCAGAGGGTGTGCTGTCTCTGGAGGGGAAGGCTGGTAGGAGGGATGTGCTGTTTCCAAAGGGTGGTTCCTCCTGCATCCTCCACAGAGCCTGCCCTTCCTGCTCAGCTCCCAGCAGGGTTCTTTACAGTGAGCAGTGCCCCGTGGGGGAGTCTGCAGATGAATGCTACACGGATGGCTGGTGAATGGGCCTTGTGCCTCCAAGCTCTGGTCCAAGCTAGAGTTTGCCTGATTTCCCAGAGTCAGGAGCAGGAATCTAGCCTGATGAAATTATTTCTGGTGACCTCATCAAAAATAAATAATAAATAAGTAAATCCCGGTATTCCAGGTAAAGGCTTTGGAAAGCCTTCCAGATAGCTCTGTTGCTCTTAGCAACCCCACCATTGGGCATTGCCTTGTAGAGAGGAGGCTGGCCCAGAGTGGCCTGTTGTCATAGCAACTGGAGGCAATGGGGCAGTGAACAGAATAACAACAGCAACAATGCCTTTGCAGGCAGCCTCCTCCCTGAGCCCTGAGCTGGCGATGGCCATTGGACTCTGAGACGGAGAGCCAATCTCACATTCAAGTGTTCACCAACCACTGATGTGTTTTTATTTCCTTCTATATGATTTTAAGATGTGTTTTCTGCATTCTGTATAGAAACATATCAAACTAAATAAAAGCAGTGTCTTTATTACAATGCATTGCCTCTGACTGTCTGTTTACCTGGTCTCTTAAGGTTCCTGGGAATGAATGGTAGGAGGGAATCGTATGTCAAAGAAGAATGACTGTCAGTCCAGCCGCCTTCACAGAAGCTCTAGCGTTTTTGTACCATGGAAAGGCTGGGTTTGTGCTCCACAAACTTTGCTACTGTGTGAGCTCCTGTTAGCACCCCTCCTGCCTTTGAGCCAGTTAAGGCTAATCTTGATCCTGTTTCTTCATTTCCAAGGGTAGGGTGAGACTGGGTGGAGAGGAGGAGGATGGGGAGGGGAGGGTTCCTGCCTCAGAAGGGGCAGCTCTGGGCTGGTCTTCTACAGGCTGTCCCCTGAAGATTGGGTTGGAGGTATGCTGACAAGCTCCACTCCAGCTTCTACCCCAAGTTACCTGCAGGCCTGGGGTTGGCTGGTAATTAACCAGGGTCGTTAACCCTAAGTGCATGTCCAGGTATAGACAGGCTGTTTGTGTAGACTGAGCATACTCAGGACCCAGGAGAGGGTGGGTATGTTTTCCTGGACAGTGCTTACATGTGGGAATTGGAGACACAGCGGTTGTTGCTAGAGGGCCATTGGATACAGAAAAACTGGTGCCTCTCCTGGCTTATCTCTACCAGCTCACCATCAGATTTGCACACACTTTCCCTGATGGTTCAACCATGGTCAGAATTAGGACCTAAATGTATAGCCTGTTGAAAGTGTCCAGGTAGAGGCAGTCTGGGCACAAAGGCCTTGTCTCAAGCCAGGCATGGCGGGGCACACCTGTAACCCAGTATTGGCAGGCAGTGCTCAGAGGATGAACCAGCTACTTTGTAAGCTTTGTCCAAATACCCTGTCTTCAGTTAAGACTGTCCCAACATGTCTTCAAAGACGTCCCTCATTCTTCTAGGCCTGGCAGCAAGAACTCAGGAAATTACCCTACAGTTGCTCAGTTAAGCTGACCCTCAGAAAGCTCAGCTTAATGTCTTAACTCGAGCAGAAAGAAGAGGAACTGCAGGCTGCAGATATATGTGCCTGCTGTCCCTGCTTCCTTTGCAGGAAGTTGTGATTAGCTGTTGAGCCTGTAGTTGTCTGCTCCCCAGCT
>NC_022012.1:81106230-81113837 GCF_000317375.1 Microtus ochrogaster | reverse complement strand
CCTGGATTTTTTTTTTTTCTTGATGGAGGTGAGCTCGCCTATGTCTTCTGAGCCAGACAGAAAGTGGCAGAAGGGAATAGGGGTAGAGAGAAGGGGACTCATAGGAACCTGCTTTTCTACTTGATTTGGCTCAGGACCATTTCCTGGAGATCCAGTATGGCTTTCCAGTGTGGTGGTGAGGTAAGGATGTTGCTGTCTCCAGGAGGCTCTAGGATGCGGAGTGAACTAGGAAATGGAGTTGGCCTGCAAAAAAGACATCAAAGTAGAGGAATCTGAACTCTTAGCAATCTTGGGTAAAGACACTGCCTTGAGAGCCATGATCCCTGGGCCAGTCATGTGACCAAGGCTGTTGGCTAGAGAACCTTGTGGATTTAGGAATTGTGGCTAGCTTGACCTGAGGTTCCACACTACTTGCCAAGATGTAACTTCTAGCTGGGGTCTTCTCATGTTCCAAACAAAAGAGAAGCTCTTCCCTGCTTCCTGTCAAGCATAGAAGGCCCATCTCTAGTGGCAGTCTTTCAGGCTAAGTTTCAGTCTCTCAATATTGCTCTCTGAAAAGTTCAAATCAGCCCAGCACATGCCTGTAATCTTGGCATGTGTGAAGAGGCATTAGGAGCGGGAGTTTAAGGACAGCCTTGGCTACATGATACTTTGTGCTAAGAAAACAAGAAACCGGGCTGGAGAGATTTCTCAACCATTAAAGGCTCTGCTCACAACCAAAAACAGAAAACTTGATGTGGCACACACCTTGTAATCCAGCATTCAGGAGTCAGAGGCAGATGGATCTCTGAGGTCCAGCCAAGGCTACATAGCAAGATCTTGTCCCAAAAGATGGGAGTAGATGGGGAGCAGGAGAGATGGATGGCTCCGCAGAGAAGAGCACTTGCTCATCCTGAGAACTTAAATTCAGTGTCTAGCACCCACATATGGTGGCTCACCATGTCCTGGATGCCCTCTTCTGGTCTTTACAGGCACCTACACACAGCATACACTTAGCATAGACACACATACATACACAAGTAAAAAGTCTTTAAACATAAAAGGAAAAGATGTCAGGTATAGTGGTGCACACAGTTAACCCCAGCACTTTGGAGGCCAAGGCAGATGGCCAGCCGGAGTTACCTAGTAAGATCATACCTTGAAAATAAGAAAAACCCTAGTAGCCGGGCGATGGTGGCGCACGCCTTTAATCCCAGCACTTGGGAGGCAGAGACAGGTGTATCTCTGTGAGTTTGAGACCAGCCTGGTCTACAGAGCTAGTTCCAGGACAGGCTCCAAAGCCGCAGAGAAACCCTGTCGCGAAAAACCAAAAAAAAAGAAGAAGAAGAAGAAGAAGAAGAAGAAGAAGAAGAAGAAGAAGAAGAAGAAGAAGAAGAAGAAGAAAGAAAAACCCTAGTGCATGAACTGGCTCTCTGGAGCCCGTTCCCTATATAGGATACCTTGCTCAGCCTAGACACTGGTGGGAAGGGTCTTGGTCCTGCCTCAAGTGGTGCGACAGACTTTGTGACTCCCCGTGGGAGGCCTCACCCTCTGAAGAGTGGATGGGGGGTGGAGTGGGAGGAGGGGAGGGAGAGGGAATTAGGATTGGTATATAAAATAATAAAAGATTGTTTAAAAATATAAATAAAAGGAAATAAAAACAGAAAGCCGAGCAGTGGTGGCAGACACCTTTAATCCAAGCAGAGGCTTAATCAGGAGGCAGAAACAGGCAAATCTCTGAGTTTGAGGCCAGCGTGGTTTACAGAGTGAGTTCCAGAACAGCCAGGACTGTTACACAGAGAAAACTTGTCTCTGAAAATCAAAGCAAAAAGAAAGAAAAATGACTTGCTTCACTTTCTAAGACCACTCTGATGCATGGTGGCTGAGGCCCAAAGAAGGCAGGGAAGTTCCAAATCTTTGGAACTAGTGTACCACAGGTTCCAGCCCCAAGTGTAACCCTAACACTATTCTTTGTTCGTATTGTAGAAGAACAAGGGTTTGAATAAGTCCCCTAATGAGAAGTGGTCCTGTCACTTTTTTATGAAGACTCTAGAAGATGCAGAGGAGTGCCCATGTGCTGGGCCTCCCAGTTTGCTGAAGGTGACTCGAATCTCAGTTGAGACAACGTCTCTAGAGGATTCTGTGAAGCCCACTCTTCTAGGCAGGTTCAGTGCTAGCATTAGGTCTCAACTTGGTAGTGGCTCCACAAGCCTACCAAGGGAGCCCAGCTCGGAGTGGGTCAGCTCCAGTCCCCAAAGAGCCGCAAAGTCGACCGACTTCCAGGAGGTGGCGCTGTAGGACTGAGCGGTCGGGAGTGGGCGGGGCTGAAGAGGTGTGGACTGTGGGTGGGGTTACGAATGCTGCAAGCTTAGGGAAATCGGGCTGTGGGAGGAAATGCCATTTAGAGAGGGAAGAACTGAACTGCTCAAACCAGCTGGGAGGGGAGCTCTTCCCCACCCCCGGATGTGGGCAGGACTGGAGCACAGAGGCGGGCGGAGCCGAGTCCGCGCGAGGTGCTCAGGCTTCACTACCCTGCGGGATACAGGCAAGTGCATCTGGTATTCACGCGCAGCATTCTCCCTGCTAAGGGAAGAATCTGCAGTGGAATGGGCGTGGCAAGTTTGGGCCCTGGCTTTCTGCTCGCTTCCGCTGTAGGGTTCCAGCCCGCAAAGTTTGAATTCTGGTGTATTAGCGATTTGGAAATCTGTATCTACCCTTCCTAGGGAGATGGCTTAGTGCGTAAAGGTTCTTGCCTGAATTTGATCCCATGATCCTTGTGTTGGAAAGAGAACCGACGCCTGCAAGTTCTCAGATGCAAACTAACAAATAAATGGGGGGTGGGAGATTCCATCTTTTGCCTGCTCATCTCTCCTAGCCCTCTCTTTTAGACCTGTGTCCCCATGGAGTCTAACTTTCACGATTCTTCGTCTCTCCTTTCTTGAGTGTGAGAGCATCCGATAGCCTGACAGGGTACTATGGGATCTGGGAGAGTCTGGGCTAGCGACTAGGCACATCTGGTTGTGCTATTGGGATTCTCTTAGTCTGTATCCCTGGGAAAAGGACACCACGTGAGAAACAAACGGGGATGGGACAACTGGTGACTCATTCTCTGAGTGGGTCCTGGAGCCTGGGTGCGTGAAACCCCAGAGAATGCCTTTCCGTGGTTGTACACAGCTGCTAGCCAGTGGTGATGGTGCACACCTTTAATCCCAGCATTTAGGAGGCAGAGGCAGGTGGATCTTCGAGTTCGAGGCCAGCCTGGTCTACAGAGTGAGTCCAGAACAGCCAGGGCTACACAGAGAAACCCTGTCTCGAAAACCAAAACAAATCAAAAAATTGTACAGGTCGGTGATCTCTAGTTGGCAAGGAAGGCTGTTGTCTTCTGTCCACAGAAGAAGGATAGTTTAGTCTCAGGATATACAGGGTAAAGCCTAAGTTTGGAGCTGGCCGAAATGGGGACAAGTTCTGGCCAGGCCAGCCTTCCTTTGCAGTGACTTCCCTAGTGCTCCAGGGTCACCCCTACTTCCGTTAGAACAGCAGTTCTTCCTAAAGCGTGGACCCTTGAATACACTCCCTCATGTTGTGGTGACCCCAGCCATAAACTTGTTTTCGTTATCACTTCATAACTAATTTTGCTACTGTTGTGAGTTGTGATGTAAATATATGCTATGCAAGGGTTGCAGCCCACCCACAGGCTGAGAATCTCTGCCTTAGAGCCTTTCTTGTTAAAAAGGAGAATTGTGGGGCAAGGAGCTGGTCCAATCAGTGACACCAGGAGGTGGGTCTGGCTTTGCTGTGGATGAACTCACCCTCAGGGAACCCAGATTGAGGTGGACAGGGAACTGGCCATAGGGGATTCGGAAATGGATGCTATCCTCTGCTGGAAAGGGGGGAGGGACCTATCCTGTAGTGTGTGGGGTGGGGGAGGTGTGGGGGACGAGATGAGGACACTATTTTCCGTGTCCAGTGCAGTGGGCAGAGTGAGGGCTGGGGCTGCAGCTCAGTGGGTACAGTGTTTGTCCTGGGTTCCACCCCAGCACCACATAGACCAGATGTGCTGAACGCCTATCTTCCCAGCCCTGCAGAGGTGACCACAGGGAAAGTTCCAGGTTACCCTGCTGCGTAAGTGGAGCACACCTTTAATCCCAGCACTCAGGAGGCAGAGATAGGTGGAGCTCTGTGACTTTGAGGCCAGCCAGGGCTACATATTGAGACCCTATGTCCAAAAGAGAAAAAAATTGAGATGAAAAGAATTATAGTGCATATGGGAGTTTGAGGAAGTGCTGACTGATTCCCTAGGCTCTTTGGCTGTAACTATTGTTCCCCTCACCCCTACTGTGCACCCTAAGGCAGCACACTCCTGGAACTCCAGCCTCCTCAGAAAGACCCTGGCTCAGGGTTGCCTAGGAGAGCAATGCACACACCTGAGGGGTCCCAAGAAGATGCTTGGAGCAGAGCTGGCAGTGGGAAGGGGTGAGCCTGTGGAACTAGTGTTAACACAAACGGGGAAAGCAGTGCAGTGCACACTTGGCCTTTCTCTTCATAGCAGATGGAGTCTGTCCTTTGCCCAGCCTTCCGTGGAATTCTGTCTGCCTTGTCAGCTCTTTGTCAGAAAGGCTGCCTTCCCAGAAAGCTGATGCTCACAGCAGGCCTCCCAGCTGGAGGGGTTATCACCGCAGAAATAGCAGTGGTTGTCCAGATGTTGCCCGACTGATACCTGCTCCTCTCCAGCCCAGGTATCTCCTCCAGCCAGGGAAGCGTATCCTCAGACAACCCTGCTGTCCCAGTGTGGCGCCCGCCGTCACTGTCTGGTCTGGTGATGCCATAGTTATATCACTACTGCAGGTAGGGACAGTGGTCAGCACTGAGGGCCAGGAACCAAGTGCTCTGGGCTTGGGGCCTGGTTTGAGCAGCAGACTGGGAAGGCCAGACTTGGAAATCACAAGCTGAAGTGAAGACATAGTGGGTTCAACAGTCTTGAACCTAACTCAGAAGGTATCAGTCACATTTAACTGACTGAAATCATTCATCCTGGCAGAGACCTAGGGCATCCTTGCCATGAAGGTCTTACAATCTGTCTTCTTGGTCCCGGGGTTTGGTTTTGCTGTCAGCAACTTTAATCCTTGCTGTATTCTGTCTGTCTGTCTTGGCAGTTCCTGGGAGTTTGCTAGGTCCTCGGTGAAGATGACAGGGCATTCCGACCATTCTGATTAGACCCCGGTGGAACTTAGCAAAGAGGACTTTATACTAGAGCCATGGTCCCCTGTGGTGAAAAGTAATTCCCAGTAATGTTCTTGGGTTTGAAGTAGGAAAGTGAAGGGAGGTGACGGGGGCAGATACCTCCTGAAAGACTTCCCCGAAGACACACAGAAGTGTGTTGTAGGGATAAGTCCCGCCCCTTAGGGGGCGTGTTCACCTCGGGCTAATGTTTGCATATAAATTTGGTGAGTGTGCTCCCAGCCGCTGCTTCTGCTTTCCTGGTCTCCGCAGGAACGGTGGTTCTGTACGTCTATTAAAGCTGTATATATATATTTTTACAATCTGTCTGCATTCGTTTACGCCATTACAATGTGTGAAAGAGAGGCCACCAAGCATGCTGTCTCTTCCCCTGAAATGAGCCACGTCTGAACTTCTGATGTCTCAGGAGATGGCATGAGGACATAACTTGGAATGAAGGTAGGAGATGAACCCTACATAGAGACAGGGGTTCTGGGGAGAAAACTCAAAACAGAGACTCAGGCCAGGCATTTTCTGTAGTTTAATAGTAAATATTTCTATGTCTGTCTTTCAGCACAGCTCCTCAAAGACTGGTCCCATGGGCCTCTGGGGCCTGGCACTGAGGAGTGGGGTAGGCGCTGGAGGAAGGTGGATGCGGTACACATTAATAAAATAGGCAGAGCCAGACTGGAGGCCTGCCTGGGGGTGTGCAGAGGGGCCAGGAGAGCAGCGTGTTTTGACTTGGATGCTTACAGCTTCTAGAAACCACAGCTTCATTATTTTTTCCTGTCATAACAAGCCTTCGAAAGTGTACAGCTCTAACAGCACTGGGGCTTCATTAGCCTTCGTGGGAGCCGTGTGCGGGATGCTGGGGTTGTGCTGGTGGCAAACACTTTTTGATGACTTTTTCAACTGCCTCTTCATAGTACAAGTAAGATTTGCACACTGCAAGCCCGGTGGTGGGGACACACACCTTTAATCCCAGCACTTGGGAGGCAGAGGCAGACGGATGGATCTCTGTGAGTTCGAGGCCAGCCTGGTCTACAGAGCTGGCTCCAAAACTACATAGAGAACCCGTCTTGAAAAACAAAAACAAACAACAACAACAACAACAGCAAAAAGATTCACACACTGCAACAGGAAAGAATATACATGGGCAGAACATAGAGTGAATTCTATACTTTCTAGCTTTCTTCTTTTTCCTGTTCTTCCAGGAACCATGCCTACTGAAGACTGTAGTATGCAAATGAGCTTGTTTAGGGGCGCAGGGGAGGGGGGGATGGTGCACCTGGGCAGGGCAAGGCCCAGGTTTCTTTGTAGTCTCCTGCTTACTTGGGGAGCTATCTGCCTCCCTTTGTCTATGGGTGGTGCCAACAAACTTAAGCCAGGAAGGCCGGCTCCCCCTCCAGACTTCCCCCTTCCCATCTCAGTTTGGTTTCTGTTTCTCTCACCCAGTGGAGGCATCAGGGTGGGGAGTTGCTTGTCACTGGGAGATGTGACAAACCTTAGCAAGGTTACCACAGAAAGGGGTTTAGGAAGTCTCATAGTCAAGTGGGAGCTCTCCCAGTCTCTGAGACAGTCCAAAGTGTCATGGCACCCCAACACCCAAAATTGTTTTCAGCCAGTCTTTGTATATATATTTTTTCTTTTTCCCTTTAAAATTTTTTCTTTTAATTAATTTTTAAAATGTAATATGCTTTAGTGTTTTGCCATCGGTTAAAAACTGGCAAATGGGTCCCCTGGAACTGGAGTTACAGACAGTTGCAAGCTGCCATGTAGGTGCTGGGAACTGAATCCGGTCCTCTGGAAAAGTAGTTAGTGCTCTTACCGATGAGCCATCTCTTAATCCCCCCATTTAAAAAATTCCAGTCACAGTTCTTCTCACCCCTCCTTCTGCCCCTCTACCTGCCCCCAACCCTCCCCCATCCACTCCTCCCTATGGGTAAGGGCTCCCATGGGGGGTCAACAAAGTCTGCATGAGCTAGCTTCTTGGAGCCCGTTCCCTGTGATGGGATGCCATGCTCAGCCTTAGTATGAGAGAGCCAGACTGCCTGCAGGTGTGTCAGTGCATCGCATTCATGCAGTACCTGAGGAGGCCAGAAGAGGGCAGCAGATTTCCCCAGGACTGGAGTTAACTGTCTTCTCATTTTTAATTTTTTAATTTTTAATTTTGTGATATTTACTTATTTTTAAATTCACTTTACATTCCAACCCAGGTTCTCCCTCCCCCCCCTCTTCCCGCCCCATCACATCCCCCATCCACTCCTCCCAACAAGTAAGGATTCCCATGGGGAGTCACATAAATTTGGGGCAAGATCAAGCCCCTCCCCTCTGCGTTAAGCCGGAGCATGACATAGCAGGGTCTCTGTGGTTTGTCCTAGTGGTCCTGGAACTCAAAAAGATCCACCTGC